>NC_061100.1:52275786-52285786 GCF_015104395.2 Macrobrachium nipponense
AATGGAAGTGTTCTAAATTTAAGTCTTGGTTTGTTTAACTCGATACCTTCATAATTGAAAAAGTTGTAGATAAATATAAGAAACAAAATTATTATATTCAGTTGTATAAATGTTTTTGCTCTCTATATTGCTAAGCTTCCGTTTCACTTATGGATGGTTGTCTGTTTTATTTTGTGACCGTGTGATCTCCAATTATCCTGGAGTATCTCTTTGACTTTTACCTTTTTGACAATTAACCATCTGGTATTCTTTATCTTTTTGTTTACCTTGTAACCTTCATTCCAACTGTATCTCATTAAAGAACGAAAACGCTCGGCTACGTAATTCTGCCTATTATTTTTCCTGTGGTATTCGGTTATATATATATATATATATATATATATATATATATATATATATATATATATATATATATATACATACATACATACATGTGTTATATTAAATATGTATATGTTATATATATATAATATATATATATAATATATATATTATATCTATATACTATATATATATACACACACACACACACACACACACACAATGAAGGCAGGGAAAGCACACCAACTGGCCAAGAAACTCATGTTTATTAGGTTGCAACGTTTCGAAGCCAACCAGCAGGCCTCATTTTCAAACTACAAAGTAACAGTACTTTTCACCAGATATGTATGTAATTGTAATAACAATAATGCCCTCCTAGCTTCTCAAATTCTTGATATCCCTGGATACGCCTGGTACTACAGAGCCTAAGATCCTATTGGACGACTACGAAGAGATTCTCACGTCTGTAGAGGGATTCGAACCCGCAGAGCGAAGTGACGTTATACGGTGAGATGGAGAGTGCGTCTGAACTTTCATTCTGAACCCTTGTCTCTAAGGTCCGTTGCTTTTATGGAATCCCTCACAAAGTTTCTGTGCGTGTTTAGAATGTAACAGCAACGCTAGGACCGCTTGGAGGGCCTTTTCGAATATTACCAAACGCTAAACGTTTTCTTTTCTTTTACTCTATTTTTGTTGCGAGTTAAGAATTCCTTGGAATGTTACGTCAGTCGCTCTTGATTTTGGTAAAATTTAAGCAAACATTATTTTTAAGTCCTTCACAATAACCGCCACCACTTTCATGAAACAGTTACTCTACTCTCGAGTGTTTTATGGTATTCTGATGAGACCTTGCACATCATTGGAATACAAACCATTAGTTATAGTATTATTTTTCATCCTTCGGGAACCAATCGTGGGCGTTCGATAGATAGCTCTTATTCATGGCCCTTGCAGTGGGACTCGTCCGTAAAGGTCAACACTGCCGCTGGATTAAAATTCGTTTGATATTGATAAATTCGGCCAAAGATGCACTTTAGAATTATGAATATTTTAGGGAGGTTTGCTGAAGGGCTTAGTTGAGAGTCAGTGACAGGAGAGAGAGAGAGAGAGAGAGAGAGAGAGAGAGAGAGAGAGAGAGAGAGAGAGAGAACATTAGTAATTCAGCTGCTGCTAAGGTCATTGAAAAGAGAGAGAGAGAGAGAGAGAGAGAGAGAGAGAGAGAGACCTATTAATTAAGTTGAAAGAAGGCCTATAAAAGGTTTGGTTCATTATCCACTATAAAAGAGCTCCATATAAAAAAGGCTTATCTTGAATGGCAAATGGTCTCCCTAGTCCGATGATTGTCGTTAACGACACGTTGACGCATCCTGTAATTGGTGTCATTGGCTTGATGGACTCTGGGTGGCTGCCTGCCCAATTGGGTGATTAAGATAATTGGGTGGTAGTTGAGTAATAACGGCGTCTAATGATTGATTGCCGATGGCCGGATATTGCATTGTTAATGGTTTGGAGCGTCAATAAAAGCCGGTGTTCTGTTTCACTAATTTTGTTTCATAACAGCGATGGCTCTTCTTGCCTACGGTGGTGGCTGTTGTCAGTTTTCCATTTTCGTCTCGACATTTAGGTTATTGCGTTAGATTTTTGGTGGTGGAATGGGGAGCTGAAAATAGGCAGGTCACCCAGCATTCATAATCTGTTTTCACCGGGCACATCGGAAAGGTCATTGCGCATGTCATGGTGGTTTCCGGCTCTTTCTGGGAATAGAGTCAAGTGTCTGAATAAGCGCAGAAGCTTCACAGTTTTACATTTCACAGAGATCGGGTCGCCGTCGACCACGAATGTTTTGCCTCAGAGTTAGTAGTCAGTCCATCGTTCCTGAACTTTTTCTTTCCAGTCATCTCCTAATTCACTTCCTCTCCCTCGCGAGCCATAACTCGAACGGTTAAAGGGTTGATTGGATGGGAAATTTATGTATTAGCTGGGCAATGGAACTCTCTTATCGTCTTTGTTCAAGTTGATGTTTCTTCCTGGCCACCCAGAGTCATCGCCGAAGATAAGGCAATTCTGTTGTCTTTTTCTTTCTTTTTTCTTTTCTTCCATTCTGTATTTTTTGAAACAAATTCAATAACGTTATGGCAATTAATAAAATTTTTGTGCAGTTTTCGTTTTCTTTGCGTGATTATCGGTTATCATTTTTGTCTGTTTAGGTCAACTGTCAGCGGACGGAGAATCAAATGCCCCAATCAAGTCTAATCTAACCGAGTGAAGTGAAGGGGAAGGGAGAAAGAGAATGGAGTCTAATCTCAAGGGACACGGTCGATCTATAGGTCTCAAAAGAGGGGAGTTGCGGAAATCAAAGTTGGGGGAGATGGCGCCGTTTTAGGGAGGTCAATCCACTGCATGGAAGTGGAGTGAAAGGTTGCCAAACCTTCAAGTCTTGAGATCATTGACTGATTCACGTAGTACACAGACTACAGCAGGAGGCAAACCTGGCGGTTGCAATTTTGTTGTGTCTCACACCTCTGAAGCAATGACCGACATACGTAGGAAAAGCATTAACAAGCCGCTTGCCCCAGAGAGCAAGAGAATTTACTACAGCAGAGGGGGAAGCGGGATAGCCGATCAGTTAGATTCCATATAATTTATACTTATGTTTAATGAACGTTTAAAACTTACACAATTTGGAAATAATATCCCAAGCAGAGCCAAATAAACTGATAAAAATTCAAGTATCTCGTTGAAGAAAACAATATTCAACATGAAAATAGTGCCTAAATTTTTAAAATATATTCAGCCATTTAAAATATCTGACATTTCCACAACCAGTTTAAAGGAATTTGATATAAAAATCTGACAATAAATGAGATTTTAGTAATATTGACTTCAAGTTATGGGTTCCTCTTGCAGAAATATGTCGAGACCATCAAGAAAAAGTAAATGGTGGCTGAATTCAGACAGAATTGTTTGGTTGGAAACTTGTAGATAGAGGAAACAGAAAAAAAGATGGATTATTTGTGGACTCGTGAATCGGAGAGGAGGTAGAACGGGAAAGATTGTCGAAGAAATAGATAGGAGAGGCTTAGAGAGGAAAACCCTTTGTGAATACCATCGTCCTTCTGAGAGGGAGAAGATTTTGCGCTTCCATGAACGCATGAAAGCGATTTAGCAAAAAGCCTGTGAATGAGGACGCTTAGATGATTGGAGGTACAAGTTCTGAACGCTAGCCACAAAATACGTTCTTGCATAATTAGATGCAACCCGAAGACTGAATTTCGTAGACATCGCTGTGATTATTTACCAGCAAAAGCATATTTACTTTGCACGTGCCCTCGATTTATTATTATTATTATTATTATTATTATTATTATTATTATTATTATTATTATAGTTGAAGATGCGCAAAATTTCTCACAGAACGTCCCTAACATCTTTCCCTAAAATTAGATATTCATTTGTAAGTAAGAAAAGAGCAATAGGGAGAGCATTATATACGTAACAGACGGCAGTATTAGAAGAATGAAATGTGAATGGATGAAGAATAAATAAATGACGGAAGTATTCACGAGAGAACTTTTCAGCAAGGGAACTCAAACCGAAGACTGCGGAAGATCAAGGTAACAGAGGACACGCCCTACCTAAAGGCTTAGGAATATTGGCTCTGTGGTTCCCACAGGCACAAGACAAGTAAATGTGTCACCTACGTATACTGAATAAACAGCCACAGATGATGTTTAGAAGATGACAGAAAGGAAGGGATTGTGAGTATCTGCATCCCCATGAATAATTAATTTGATCGTGATCGTCATCCATGAGTGGGTATTAGAGTCGTGGACTGCCAAAGGGTTAATGGAATCAGTGCATGAAATGCCACGTCATATATTTAATACGAGAAGTATGATGACGGTCTGTCAGCTGTTTTGAGTGATGGATGATGAGGGCTTATTTTTGGGGGATTATGTCAGGTTTACTGACATGTCATCGAAGTTGCTAGGGTGATTAATGATAGTTGTTTTTACGCGGACACAACTTTTTAAAAAAATAAATAAGAACTGTGCATTAGGTTTAATATGTTATTTATAGAGAAGTCGTGTTTCTTTACATTTTTTTTTTTTTTGACGAATGCTTGATAGATGAATTGACTGTTACAAAGTTCCACCATTTGTTATTTTTTCCATTTCATTTTTCCAGGTCTACGTGGAGGTACAAGACGTAAACGACCACATTCCTCAGACGGACGAGCCATCTTACAATGCGTACGTGGCCGAGGATGGGCCTCCGGGGACGTCTGTCATTTCCCTCACGGCCTCCGACGGTGACCTCACGCCTTCCAATCTCACCTTTGCCATCACGGGGGGCAACGAGGACGCTCACTTTCAAATTAGTTCGCAGACAGGTAGGTCAGAGGGCGCCATGGACAGGTTGTGCGCTGTCACTTTTTATTCGGTTGAATGCAATGGTGTTTTCTTTTATCAGCTGATATTATGAATGTTTATGTCTTGTAAATCTTGACTGGTTAATTTATTAATTGGTAAGAATTACAATAGCAAATAAGATTGTAAATTGTGCTTTCTGATACTGCGTTGTTTTTGAGTTATGATCGCCTCTTAAGTAATTTAGCTTTTACTCATAACTTAGATCATTTAGATAAGTGCATTTTAAATAGCAAGACCTCTGTAACATTCTCCATAACTTTTTATACCAGCGTATCTAAACACTGAATATTATGTAACACTTTCAAACGGACGAAAGGTTCTACAGTTAATAATACATACGGAAACGTAATGGTAAATCAAATCATGACTTTAGCAAGTGTTTTTTTTCTTTTGTTCCTCAAAGTGATATAAAAAGAACCATTAATGTCTACGATTCACAATTTTTTTCCCTCACGATCTAATGTACGGGGAAGTGAAAGACAGGTCACCAGTTTGCGAGAGCAGTTTTTACCCCGTAATTTTATTGGTGTTTTTTAATATTTGGTTTTGTACGAAGGCTGATATATTTTCTCAGAAAATGCATGACTGATCAGAGAAGCATTTCTGTGAAAGGCAATGAATTTTCTGGAATGCCTTGTGCCTGTCGCTCAATTTATTTTCTTTTTCTTTTCGTATCACTTTCATCTTTGCGTAGAGATGTTCAATAAAACGTGAATAGAGGTAGACTTGATATCCGCTGACAAAGGCTGGCGAATCGCGGTGGTATTCTTTACTTCAAACAAGTCAAAAGATGGCTTTTTGTTATGAATGTATAGCATTTTCTCCAAAAGCACCTTATCCCTCAACTGTTGATTTTCTAATCCAAGTATTTTTGTATACATTTTTTGTTCATGAATGTAAATGTTGTTTATATCTCAGTAGCAGTACCTTAGGCGTCCAGTATTTCCTCAGCTTCTTTTCTTGATTTGAAGTCTTTCAGCCCATGAATTCCATTTCTCGTTGTTCTTATGATGTAGTATTCTAAAAGGAAAACATGCGTGTGCATTCTGCGAAACGAATATTTCTTTGTATAAGCTAGCTTGCCTTCGAACGGCCGGGCTTAATAATTCTGAAGCTTTGTTTTTGAAGTCCGTTTCCGTTCTCTTCCTTTGTTTTGGGAGTATTTTCAATTCTGCGGCCTCTGTTCGTGTTCTGTAATCCGGTATTGAAATTATTTTCAATACCAGAACATCACTTACTGCAACTGACTTTTCTCAGGGCTCAATCCAATATCCTCACTTTTATTTCTTGTGGCAGTTCATTTATTCCGTATCTTTCGCCCAGCTTGGCATTTGTTTTTTACTTCGTCTATTGTTTTATTTATCTGTTGCCAATGTAAACATTTGGTTATGCCAATCTGGGTTTCTTTCATTTTCATAGTTATTTTTTTATATAATATTTGCTCCCAGCTTCTCTCTTCTTTCGGGCAGTGCATGTCCTTCTACAAACAACATTGCTCTCGCACAAAACGCCTCTGTTTCCTCTACAAAACCGATGACCACATCTCACCGCCATCCGCGTACCTAGTATTTCGCAAAACCTTTCCTATAATAAATGAGGCAATTAGGAGGCTATGAATATTTGACATGTCGTAAGGTTGCACACGTGCCACTGGCTGTATTTTGTGGCATCACGCACAAGAGATGTCGAAGAGAAAATTGTAATGATTTCAAAAAGAATTATTTTGGATCTTACCTTTCATTAATCTGCTGTTGTACACCTTTCGTAAGGCAGTAATGTCTCTCACAAATAACCCTCCATGATAAGTCTTTGCGTTGTGTTTGATTTTCTTCTCCCATTCTTAACTCCCAAGTTAGTCAAATTACGTGGATTGCTAGATGTGCATTGTATTAATGTTCATCCTTCCGTTTATAAAGGGAACTGGATTGCAAGGGATTGCACATAATTCCTTGCTTAATTGTCTCTTAGGCAACTGCAAAGGCGGCAAGAAAGGCAGATAAGTTGTTCTCATTAAAAATGACCGTTGATGCCGCCTATGTATTTCACTTTGCAAGCTAATAGAAATCACTTATGACAGTACTAAAGCATACCATAGAAAAAACTTATAATGCCGTCTCTTGTATCCAGCTGTCTTTTCTCACTACGCATTTTCTAAGTTGTTTCATTTACTTCCTATTTAGGAACTGGTTTTTCCATTAGCGAAAGTTACCTTTACCGTCAAACATGGTAGTCATTTGATAGTCATGATTTGGAATATGGCCTAAGTACCTGGTTGCTGAGAAGGGAAGGTTCCGGACTGGACGGCGGTAAATGAGAGAAGTCCTCGCATTTAGACTGCTTTCTTTGCCGACGAACTGCTCTGGGCATCATTTTGGTGCGCTAGGCTTCTTTTAATGAATCATAATTTTCACTATTACCGTCTCGTTTTCGGTGTGCTGCCTTCAATGCACATCATGTACTGGAAGGTCGTACTAGCATAAATCCAGCCTAATGAAAACGGAATTTGTTTTACGAAGGCAGTCGGCTTTTACAGTTGTACCTCCCATTCAGTGTATCATTATAACAGCATTCCGTTTTATATATATTATTGCATTTCGTATTATAGGTGGTCTTACCTCACTAAGCCGTATAACAAGGCGTATTTTGAAGCAGAAAGCGGCAAGCAGCGTCGCATTTCCATTTGAGTATGATTCTTGAAAACATAAATTTAGCCTTACCTCTAAATTGAATCGTGAGCTACACGGGTACTGACTTGTTTAAATTTGACCGATTTCCACTCCAAGAACAGAAGTGTTTCTTCGCGTTACTTTCCACCTTTGCCTCTAGATTGTAATCGAATATTGAAAAATAATCTCTCACTCTCTCTCTCTCTCTCTCACATAGGTTATAGGTTGTAATCATTGAAACTATACTAGTTGTACCTTATCATTCAGATCATGTGAACACACACATACACACACACACACACACACACACACATATATATATATATATATATATATATATATATATATAAATAGTATGTATTCTGTGCATCTTCGTAGCAAACATTACTAAAAAGCCAATGGAATGCATAAGCAAGAAACAGAACCAGAACAAAGTGATATAATGTGATTGGAATTCGAAAAACTAGGACAGTGCAGAACTTTAAAATCACAATTTAACAAGTCCGCTTTTTCATCGTTTAAAATGAGTGCAGAATAATGCAAGTAAGGTTAATGGTCTCCAATCACGCCTTTCCTCGAGAAGTGTGAGAGAATTCGTATGAATTATAACCCCCCCCCACCCCACCCACCACCACCACCACCACCACTACCACCCTTCCTTCACCTTTGCTTCGTGATACGTTCTGACTTGGCTGCCTTTAATATTTTGAAGATCCCCAATAGCATTTTTAGTTGAGGTTTCTTATTACGGGGTTTTAGACTTGATGTACTATAGTAACTGGGTGGTATTACTGTACATTTAGCATTCATTGTGATATAGAGAGTTTAACGAATTCTTTAGTTTTACTACTTACAGTTGTATGTATGTATATGTATGCTTTTTTCAACTTTTCATGTGATATATATAATGTGCGTGAGTGACTGAGTGTGTATACAAACGCATACATAGATACAAACAGGTAGTCCTCAGTATAAGAAAGATGGATTTGTTTTGAAGTCCAGCAGTGTTGTTAGTTTAGAATAAAGTTTATAGTAAAGAAATTCTCCAATCTTTCCTTGAAAAAGTGGCAGTGAAATACATGAAATAAAGTTTATAGCATATCCCACATTTCGTGGGGACGCGGAAGTTTGTATCTTTGAAAGTTTAGATGCCGAATTGTGTGCGTTTAAACCTCTATATATATATATATATATATATATATATATATATATATATATATATATATATATATATATATATATATATATATATATATATGAATGCGTATATGTATATTCGTACATACATACGTACACACCTCCATGCAAACAAATATGTGCATATAAACATATATTATATATATATATATATAGTATATAATTTAATATAATATATAGAGATATATATATATATATAATATATATGAATGCGATATGATATTCGTACTACATACTACACACCTCCATGCAAACAAATATGTGCATATAAACATATACCTGGCCAGCAAGTCCAGAGTAAAACTATGACCTTTGTTAGCAGAGACGTAAAAAACTCTTCAGAAGAATTCCGCATGCGAGTAGCATTTTACGGCATCTGATACATGTATTTGCTTTTTAAATATTGACTTCTGATGACTAAATTGCTTTATTACTTTTTATTGCCGAAGAAGACATAAAAGTCCCAATTCCTTTGCATGCGAAATGTAGTTTTATGTGTTTGGCACTTGGTCTTAAACAACGGCTTCTGTTGTCTAAATTAATTTATTGCATTTTTGCTGGCAGCTAGGGCGCTTTTAATTGGTTTTTCCCCGTTGTCTCTCTTTCTGTCTATTATTTAAAAAAATAGCGAGAGAGAGAGAGAGAGAGAGAGAGAGAGAGAGAGAGAGAGAGAGAGAGAGAGAGAGAGGAATATGGTTAGTATGCTCGAAGTAGTTTTATGTTTCGTGGAAAAGCTATAATGCTTCACACGCACACAGCTGTTCCAGGAAATGCACTGTTTAAAAAACAGAAGAAAATAAAACGGGGAAGGCAGAATTTATTAGAAATGGAAATGCCTTCAGTGGTAATAACCAGGAAATCTTAAATCTCTGAAATGTCATAAAGTTGGAAATCTCATTCATCCATTTTTTTTAATGGTCTGTGTGTAGAGAGAAAAATAACTGTGACTCGGAGGGAAATTACATCTGTTAATCACGGCACAGGGGCACGCGTTAATTTCCCAAGGAAAAAGGAAAGAATTAGCGTGCGGAGGGGAAAAATTGGGTTGGGGCTGCGTAGCTGGAGGGGTGGGGGGTGTGGAGGTTGAGTGAGTGGGTGGCAAAAAAGTCAGCTTCTTTTGTTGCAGGTCCAAAGTCTCTGAAAGACATGATTGATTTTCAGATATATATATAATATTTATATATATATATATATTAATATATAATATATATATATATATATATATATATATATATGGTATCTACACATACATACTAATACATACCTACTACATACCATATATATATATGTATATATATATATATATATACTATATATATATAGTATATATATATATATATATATATATATATATATATATATATATATATATATATATATATA
>NC_061100.1:52290786-52303286 GCF_015104395.2 Macrobrachium nipponense
TGAAAAATTAACTCAACATGAGCACTTAGTTAGATATGGACAACGCAGTTCTGCAATTTTCCATCATATAATTAACACGAACCACACCATGGATTGGAACTCATCCCGAATTTTATACAAAAGTAGATATCGATATAAATGTCAGATGGTAGAATCTTCATTGATAAAAGAACAAGACAGGCTCAACTTTTCCAGTGGAGCCTGGGATTCAGACCATATAGACAATATTTTCCTTAAGGCAACTATGAAGCAGATCAAGGCAATTGACAGAATCAACGTTGGCTTAGCAAATGTAACTTCTTCTGTCATTTACTACTTGATAAGGTTGGGGGTCAGTCCACCGAAATATAGTCCTTGGCTTTAAACCAGGGTTTTAATAGGCCTATATATATATATATATATATATATATATATATATATATATATATATATATATATATATATATATATGTGTGTGTGTGTGTGTGTGTGTAATATTCATTTCATCACATTTACTCACTGTTGGCCTCGCACTGATACAGTACAATAATATTGCTAATGAATATTATAACATTAATTTTAATGATAAAACTTCTATAGGGTATTGGGTAACTCGGAACCCCCAAACAGAATTTTCATAATAGATCTTACTTTCATTAATAAGTTAATTAAATTAAATTTCCCTGTTATCGGGCGCTTTCTAGCATACTGCCCTTACCTATCATAGAAATGATAAGGATAAGTGCAAGTGAGAGACGCACATCATCAAGTAGGAAAGAGATTGTACGTGTTAATCCTCATGCACCACATATTTCATCCGCATATAACACTTCCTACCCTTTTCTCTGTACTCACGCATCTCCAGAAGCCTGTCATTTTTGTTATCTCTCATGCATTTGATATCCATTCTTTTGTCCGTAAGAAATATTTAAGAAATATCTGCCGCAACGATGCATTTACGTTTAAAATTGACGGTTATAACAAATCATTTATTACAAAAAGAAAAAAAAACGTGGTAGATACATGTATATGTATGTATCCCAAATTATATATATCCATTATTATTTTTCACGATTTGCTTGCAGTTTTTACTGGTGGGTTGAAGCACACAAACACGAACAGAGAGAGAGAGAGAGAGAGAGAGAGAGAGAGAGAGAGAGCGCAACTAAAAACCGATCCCTGTCTCGATTGCACACGAAATGTTTGAATTGCAATGCGGATATTGCATCCTTTTCATACCTGTGCGCCTGTTGTAACAAAGGGGAAATCATATAGGGAAATTTCAGTTCTTATTCATGCAGTGCTAAATGCTTTCTAGTTGGGTTTATTCCGTCACAGCAGAGGCAGAGTTAAAATTTAGGGAGAATGTAAATACGAACCCAGCAGGGTAAATGCATAAGGATGCTCCGCTGATCCATTCATCTGACGGCGCTGCCGATAACCTGGTCGAAAAGGTTTCATTTCTGTTGACTGGAAGCTGATCGGAATCATCCGTTTGAATCAGAGGAAACTCAACGGAATTATCCCGAGACTAAACCTTCACCTATAGCTGTACAATGGAAACTGAACAAAATGACCTCTACGTTACTCTTGAGCATTCAGATACTGGAAAGAAGAACTAGTATACAGGAGGCTGAACAGAAGTATTTAGACTGCACCTAATTATCTTGTTCATTCCAGAGGATTCTAAACCGAATCATATCGAGACTGGGTAGAATGATCCAGGTAGTATCATTGTTATGGCGAAAAGGGCCTATGTAAAATGATAACATGGATTATGCAGATGGACAAGTCCCCGTTAGTGATTCGTGTGCGTTGATTAAAGCCAGCATGTTGCGAGCTTGCGAACGCGCAGGGAACATTGTAAACTTCCGAATATGTATACTCTTTGGGGAGAATCCATCGAGATTAAACGGAATATTCCGCACCGTGGACTCGCGTTAAGCAAATTATAATGGAAATGGGTTTTGTTCCGTTGCAAGTTGAGTGCTATTGCGTTAACTCTCACTTTTATTGTTTTAGCCATCTAGGAATTATATATATATATATATTATATATATATATATATATCATATATATCATATATATATATATAGATATATATATAGTAATTACTGTTATTTATTTTGATATCGTGTTTACAGCTATTACTAACACCAGTGCTGTCATCATCTATTTGAGGGATGTCTTAATACTAAACTTGAAAAGTGAGCCTGACGTATTGCTTCAAATGGAGAAGATTATTGTGATAAGAAAGGAATTTGCCTAATGAAATATATCCACATTCCTTTGGTGTACTTATCAAAGGAGATATAAAGCGTAAAATATAATGCTCATGAAGGTTCTCAGAGACAGGTAACTTATGGATGACAACTCGTCCTTTAATTGGACGAAGATGCTCGATAATTAGATCGGTTTTATATCGTATCATCATGGGAGACTCACCACAGGGCCGGATAAAAGGAAGGTTCAGATGTGCAAACGTCTGTAAGAGTAGCACTTACAAGGCCAGCATTGTAAGTGTCAATATTGAACGGGATTCGCGCCATAGCATGAGAGGAAAAAGGAGGGGCAGGATAGGAAACATAAAGAACAATGCCTACTGGGATGTTCAGGATGTTATCAATTATGCTGAAATTTTAGGATTCGGACTAAGAATACAGAGCTATGTGTTTGAAAAAGCAATTCGAGTAAGTAACCGACATTTTAAATATTTTTAGCCGGCATTTCGGCTGTTAGGAATTTTATGATGAAATGAAGTACGCCAGTATGGGGTTGTTTCATATGAGTCAGTGGGTAACTCGTTAACACAGAAAAAGAAATATGGTCGACTAATAGCTCGGATTCCAAATCAACTAAGTAATTAATTTCCTAATACAAACACTCGAGGGTGTTCTTGAATTTAGTACAGTTACGTGAAAGTGTCTCAATTGTTTGTTCTGATTAGGAGATTATTGGAATTTTTCTTCAAGTGTTAATGACATGCGATCCATTATCCTTGGACACAGATATATGAAAGGACGCCTTATCATAAGTGAACGAGAAACAATGTTTTTCTGAAAACGGGAAAAGCAGATGCACCATTAGTTTCATTTATAAATGCTAAAGTGTAAGTTTTATCTTTTTACCAGAAAGTCAGGTTTAACTTTTAGATATATGTATAACAAATACAGAATTCTTTGATCTTTCAATTTATTTTATATAAATAAGCAGTTCGACGTTTAAATGTTGTATATTGTGATAAATGCGTACAATTCAGATAATTAAATGTTATCATTCTTGAATACAGTTACTTTTGATGTTTAAACGTAGTAGATTTTGTTCACTAACATACAATATTACTCTTATTACCTCCAAGTAACCGGTCCACAGAATTGTAAAATCGTTGGGTTCGGTTCTGTCAGGTCAAATGGTAGATGGCATTTTGATCGCGGAATTTTAATAAATATTTGGGGTTCATGTGTCTTGGATGGTTGCAGTTTGGTTGCGTTATGTTCTTATTTGAATTTAACACGGATTGCAATTGGTTATTTTAATTTATATAGTAGGTTAATTTATCTTAAACTAGTTAAAAATTGTTTTTGGAACTGTAAAATCTACATCAGTCAGACTGTGAAGGTTACAGTTTTTTTTTGGATAATTGGCTATGTCATCTGAAGAAATTTTTAAGCTGTCATTTTTAACGCTTGCTTTTATGGGGCTTCCTTTGATCCGGTTCTGATGCCTAATTTGGGATGGATAACTTAAGGATAGAATAATGAGGAAAACGTTGGCTGGGCACTAAACCCTCGCTTGGCACCCAGTTTGACTTGATAGCCAGGTTCGCTCTATATATTCATTCCATCGTGGGCTCAATGGTTAGCATTCTCGCTTCACCAGCAAGAGACTTGCGCTCGATCTCACGGCGGGGAGGGGTCCGGGTGGCCAGTGGCAAACTACTGGAGACCGATCCCTGAAAACTCATAGTTGACCAAAGTAGTGAATTAGTACATCAATATGGAGAAGGATACAATGGTAGTACTTTCATCCCAAAAATGCTTACTTTAATTAAAGTGGAAGATTAGAGCCATATACATACATACATACATACATACATACATAACACATATATATAATTATATAATATAATAGTTATTAATTATTATATATATATAATATATATATATATATATATATATATAAGTCATATCACATTACCGTGATTCATATACATGCATCGAGCTACAATGTCCTTTAATATCAAATTCGTTTTCTACCTCGGATTGAATATATTTTCATATATGCTTAACCTAAGGGGAATTTTTTTCTCGATAATAGATTTGCCTGGTCCTGGGCGCGAACCCAAGAAGAAATTCAAATCCAGGAACGTCAGTGAAGCTTTTACCTACCCCACCACTTCTCACGGTGGTGGGGTAAGTAAAAGCTTCACTGACGTTCCTGGATTTGAATGTCTTCTTGGGTTTCACGCCCAGGACCAGGCAAATCTATTATCGAGAAAAAAATTCCCCTTCGGTTAAGCATATATGAAAATATATTAATTCCGAGGTAGAGCGAATTAGATATTAAAGGACATTGTAGCTCGATGTGTATATATATATATATATAATATATATATATATATATATATATATACATACATACATATATATATATATATATATATATATATATATATATATATATATATATATATATATATATATATGGAGAGGGACGCAGGATTTAGTTTTATTGCGTTGCAGGTGTGGACGAGATTGCTTAACAGAGTAATTAGGACAGGTTTTTACACCTGCATTGATATTGTAATTGCTTTTCTGATTGCATTGTAATATTCGTATTTATTTATGTGTTGTCATTTTCCAACTGAAAATTTCAATGACTTTCGCATCAAGGAAGATTCTGCAGTTAGTGGCAACGGAATGGCTTATTTTATTGGAGGCTTTGTTGTTTGCATGAATTATTGTTATGTGACTGAAAATATTAGAGGTGTAAGTTTAGCATCTCTTTATTGTTCGGGGATTGGTTTTAATATTTAAAGTTCCATTTATTACAGTTTAAGAATAGATTTCAGAGCCAATATGAATTTGTAATCGTTATTTTATGAGTCATTGTTGTAACCGTACCAGTATCGTATATCACTACGTAACTGATGATAAACCTGCTGTTCATGCACAGAGCCAAAATATAATGTAACTCCTGTATTCTTTCGATGTTATCATATCCAGGGGAAAACTACCGTCCATTGTAAAAGCTGGTAATAAGACGAAGAAAATCTGAACCCCCTGGAAGGAAGGGAAGCCTTCAGTGAAATGCGAGATGTAATATGGAAGAAAGAATGAAGAAAAGAAAGCCATTTTCATGACTCGAGTGCTAAGTACAGCACCCACTGCACATCCAGCATCAGCATCAGCTTTCCTGAGAAGCAGTCAAACTAGGCTAAGCTGCTCTTAATGTCTGGGACTTTTGGACGTTTAGTGGATCCTTTTTTCTCTCTGTTTCTTATTTCTTAGTCAAAGACTTCCTTCATTTAGTTCATTTCTTTTTCTTCTTGTTTATCCTCTACTTCTCCTTCTGCCGATTCATGAGAAAGAAAATCAAGATAAGCAAGAAAGTAATTGCTAGTGGTGCAGTGGGGGTTAAGGAAATTTTCTTCACCCCTTTTCCTTATTCAGAAAGAGAGAGAGAGAGAGAGAGAGAGAGAGAGAGAGAGAGAGAGAGAGAGAGAGAGAGAGAGAGAGAGAGCATTTATTACGAATGGGAAGAATAGACACATAGACATTAAGAAAGAATATGTGTGTGGCATCTCTTGCTCTACCCCATTTTCATTTGGGAAGGAAGAAAAGAAATTCAGGAAATAGAAGCTTCTTAGTGAATAGGGAAATAGTCATCTCTCGCCTCTCCATTCTCCAAAAAAGAAAGAAAGGGAAAGATGAAAAGAATAAGGGAATGGATATGTTTATTCTAGACGTAAATGGAAGTCACCACTTGGTAGTAGGGGGTACAAAGGGGGTAGGGGGCCTATGTGTAGGGTGAAGTTAAAGAAGAGGAAATAGGAAATGTTTTTGAGAGAAAGGCCTCCTTTGTGTTCCTCGAGAGAAACCTTAATTGAACACCGGGATATTCGGCCGTAGATTTTTAATCCGCGCTCCTCGTCGGTCGGGAATGACTGTAAGAAAGAAAGGGAGGAAGGAAGGAAGGAACAGACAATAGGAATAAATGAAGGAGTAGTGCAGTAAACGGTGTTGATGTTGGAAATTCTTCTGTGAGAACATGTACAGTGGTGATGGTATATGTTTGAGTCTTTAAGAAACTCATTATCTGGGTTCCTTCTTCAAATGAACTCGTTATCAGGCAATAAAACGCTAAGCTAATTTGTTTATGTGTGCGTTCGTTCCTTTTAGTGTACCCCCTTTCATATTCTCTCTCTTCATCTTACTTTCCACCCTCTCCTTATACTTGATTCATAGTGCAACTGCGAGGTTGTCCTATTACACCTTTCAAACTTTTTACTGTTGATTTCTATTTCAGCGCTGAATGACCTCATAGGTCCCAGTGCTTGGCCTTTGGCCTAAATTCTATATTCAACTCAATCACCTGTTCCTCCTCGCATAACGGGCTTTCAAAAAAAAAAAAAAAAAATGATTCAAAGTGCTCTATTCTTACCAAAATCTTCATACACTCCTCAAGAAATTTACCAGGACATAAAGAGGGAAGTCGGCAATAATTTCAGTTAAGCAAAAGGGAGAAAAACTGCTGCGGCTGCGCAGTTCATTGGTGGTTTCGAATTTTTTTTTTCTACTCTTATCTCTGATAAAGTTATGATTGGATGCCGGGAGAAAGGTTACATTTTGTCCTTTTCGTGGCTTTGTTTGCCTTCCTTTCTCCTCCTGAGGAATACAGCCAGTTTGGGGCTAATGAAAGCAAGTAGTGTGTTACGAGGGAAAGTAAATATTTTTGTTCTTTGTAAATTATTAAAGTAATAGTTAGTTATTTTATTATTAATTAGTTATTATTATTTTTTTTTTTTTTTTTTCTATTTCTTGGAGAATATAACATTTAGTCTAGTATACTTCAGAACCAACCAAGCTTTTTTCTCCCGAGAAGGCTTTAATAATAATAATAATAATAATAATAATAATAATAATAGTAATAATAATAATAATATAAATCTCTCTCTCTCTCTCTCTCTCTCTCTCTCTCTCTCTCTCTCTCTCTCTCTCTCTCTCCCCCCTGTAGCGAGCTTTCGTCTGGAGCTGCCAGATATCCTCTAGGCTGAGAAACTGAGGTGGATGCTTTTGGCGTGGTGTCCGTCCTATAATAATAATAATAACTAATAATAATAATAATAATAATAATAATAATAATAACAATAATAGTAGTAATAATAATAATAGTTTATTTTAACTTAATGTTTCTGCATGGCTGAATTCTGATGTGGACATGGTCGAGAAATGAGGCATTTTCTCTCAGGTAGGTTAGAGTAATAATAATAATAATAATAATAAAATAATAAAATAATATAATAATAATAATAATAATTCAAGAAACATGTACCTTGACCCATTCGTTTTTGTAACTCTCAGTAGAGAGCCGCCAGAGTGCGAGTTATACGTCAGAGGAAATAAAAGCAGCGACAGCAAAATATCTTTACATGATCTTGGGAAACTTTGACACTAGCTACTCGCTGATGAGAAGAAGGTTATAAGAAGAATAGAGAAGACCCTATACTCATTAAATGCCGTAGCAACAACGATTGCTATTATTATTGGATTTGTTGTTGTCGTTGTCTCTTATTTACATATGATGGGATGTAGGTAAACTTTTGCATGGCGAGTTTATACATTCTCAAATAGGTGTTTTGATAAAGAAAGGCAGTATGATAGATATATATATATATATATATATATATCTATATATATATATTATATATACCATATACGTGTATATATATATGTATATATATATATGTATATATATACATATATATAATTATATTATATTATATATATGTGTGTGTATATATATATACTATGTATATATATTTTTCTTTTATATATCAAACATACATACATATTATGTGTATGTGTGTTTGTATATTGTGTGTGTATATATATATATCTATAAGATATTACAGCCAGTCTTATTTTCCTTATATGGTGAAGTATCAAACAAATCACGTGAAATTGTCATTAGAATTATATATATATATATATATATATATATATATATATATATATACGTATATATATATATATATATATATATATATATATATATATGTGTGTGTTGTGTGTGTGTGTGTGTATATGTATGTATGTATGTATGTATGTATGTGTGCGTGTGTGTGTGCCATTTAGTTGTTGTGAAATGATTGATATTTATTTCTAAATAATTAGATGTTTCTGCCGTTGAGATATTTTGTTCAGGTAAATAAATCTCTAATATGTATTTAGTGTAGGCAAATAAGTTCCCAATTTGTATTGTATCCAGGTGAACAAACAATAAATCTAAATGACCTTCATATTTTATATTTTTTTGAAATTTGAAAATTGCAGCAAACATAAAAAGTACTCGAATTTATCAATGACTCATAAAAATGAAAGTAAACATCGAAATACTTCTGCATTCATCAGTCAGGCGTTGTTTGGGAAGCGACTCCCCGCTCGGTATTGTTGGTTTGATTGGTATTTTCAATTACTGTTTAATTTCCTTTATTTTTTGGAGTACCCATATATTATTATTATTATTATTATTATTATATTAATTTTGTCGTTGTTGTTGTTGTTTACTTAAGAAGTGAAAGCCAGTATAATTATTCTGTCAAGACAAACTAAAATCACCTATAAAAGTTATGCTTTGTAATGTGGAACAACCACTAATTACATTGCTCTTGATAGCACGAGAAGTTAGCATGAACGGAATAGGAATCATGACTGACTAATATTATTTCTTTAATATGTTCTTACGTTTATGTCTCCGTAGGGTTAGTTTCTTTTTGGTGGGTCATTTCGCTCTCAAGGCTCAGGATTTTGAGGCACCCTCTTTGTTCTGCGCCTGGAGTTGGAGCATAGTTTGAAACTGTCTTAACACGGGATAACTTCGTTTCACTTCTAATTTGTTGGGGCGTTTCTATTTGGATGTTTGACGGAGAAGGCTGCTGGTTTCATTTAACATTTTCGGCCGTTTGCTTCTCTCTCTCTCTCTCTCTCTCTCTCTCTCTCTCTCTCTCTCTCTCTCTCTCTCTCTCTCTCTCACACACAGAATTTCTTTTATTAACCAAGTCTTAAAGTGACGAGTTCCTCCCCCTCCTCACTCTCTCTCTCTCTCTCTCTCGTTCTTTTTGTTTTACACGTGTCATGGGTTTATTGTTAGTTTTCTGTACTTAACACTACTATTGTCAAGTTCAGTCGGCCTTGCACACATCAGTGTCCAAAATTTGCACAAAATTCGTCTGTAGAGGATTTGTCTGAATAGGGCAGAGAAAACTGAAATGGTTCTTTCGCATATAATTTATTTGTCAGTATGGAAAGTTATTTTTTCGTTTCTATTGTTTCCTCCTGTGTTTGTGTGTTTTGTGCTGTGCTGTGCTGTGAGCGCGCATGTGTCATATTCCAACAAATTATTAGGATATGCCATCTTTCCTGTCATTTGTGGTTGGAGATGATCACGGTTATAGGAGCTGTGTTCCTGCCTCTCCTTTCGGACGTTTGTTTACAGCATTTTTGTCTATCACTTGGAAATTGACTTCTCTCGGAAAGTTAACTGTGTTATTGTCATTCCTGTTGGTTATTGAACACTTTCGACTAGGAAAGGATTGTGCCTCTCGCATTTCTTCAGCTTTGATTAATTTTATTTCTATCACTCTTGGGAAAAGTACATTCTTTAACCAGCGAAACACAAAAATCAAGAATGTAAGTGCTAAAATAGGATGAGGGTCAAATTGAAGACTTTTTAATTGATGTATCTGGGAGTGATTTCTGATCACTTTGATTTAGATTGTGTACATAAACACTTTAAAGGAAAATGGAGACCTTGTTTTTGTCATTGTTGATTGATTAAGCTGGCCATTGCAAACACGGCTTCTAGATTTTGCGAGGAGCCAGGAAAAAATTTTGCCTTCAACCTTATCGGGAGTCTGCTTTCTTCGTCTTCGGGGTTCTCTCGTCTGTTTTCGATATCGACCTCTTGTATTGACTCCCGAGTCTCTCTGTAAAGCAGCAATTCCCTTTGAAGTCTTCTCCGATGGCTTGCAATGCTTATCGCTTAGCTTGGCGGAAGTGGGTCCTCCCTCTCAAGTCGGTTTTAGCGTTGCCTCTGAATGGCAACACCTAAATTCGTGGGTCACTCGAAATCAGGTCTGTTCGCTTGGTCGTGAGCTTCCAAGTGATAAATTTACTGAGAGACACCGTTAATTGATCTCAGTTGGTCGTCACTTGGATTGCGACCTTTGTCAGTGACTGCTGTGAGCAATTGCGCGTTTCTCTCTCTCTCTCTCTCTCTCTCTCTCTCTCTCTCTCTCTCTCTCTCTCTCTCTCTCTCTCCTCCCGTGCATTTCCTATTGACATTATTATAGTTTTTGTATTTTTATTGAAATTTATTCCAGCAGTCAGTCGGTTTGGTCTGTGTGCGCATGTTTTTATCATTTGCTTTCTCTTTGAAGTCCGCTTGTGAGCACACGACTCTCTTTTTTCACCCTGATAATGAAATTCCCCTGTTTTATCTTCAAAGGCAGGTCACAGTATACTTCAGAACATGTAAATTCGTTGTTTACATTTTTTTTTGAATGCGGAGGTTTGCTGAAGCTGAATTATATTTTAACCTCTGTTCTTTTTCCCCCGAAATCTTTATGTGCCATGAAGAAAAAGAACATAAAATGAATAGTTAAAAAGAACCGGAGCTTCAAGGGAAGAAATGACAGACTGCGTACTAAAAACCAGTTGGCTCGTTTGAATAAAGGAAGAAAAAAACGTGGCAAAAAGCAGTGAAAAGCAGGAAGTTTATATTGAGAAGAGAAAAGGGCAAAAGGGAATATTTAGAGCGTAAGTCAAATGTCTGGATGTTACCCAGGTGAGGCCTCTGAGTCAAGACCTGAACGGATCAGAAACCGCACCATTCCCTCTACTTGCTAAACTTAAGAAACTCTCCTCGCATAAAACTAGAACTCTGTAAACTTTGCCGTATTTCAATAATGTCCGAAGAGAGTTCGTAAAGAAGGGTGACTTTCAAGCGTGGAGAGGCATTTTAAGTGATGACGAAATATGTCGTTGACTCATTTACATAAGTATATTATAAATTATCTGTTCACGCGTAGCCGTTTTATGAAGAGATGCAGTGACAGCACTACATGTTTCTGAGGAAAGAAACAATGCTACTGATTAATTTTATTCTTCACCGGTAACTTGGGGGAAGCTTGTTGTAGGACTCTGAAATCATTTATGCAGTGCGATATGTGACAAAGTGGATAGTTGTCTCAGTTTAAATAACGGAATTGAGAAGGTATTCGTTGCCTAAAGGAGCTCCATTATACTCTCATCTACTACCTATGAATACCAGCAAAATTTCAGCTGTTGTTGATACATTGATTTGAGAACGAGGTTTTCCGTTTTCGGAGATTCCCCTTACTGAGCTATCTAGCCTTTACATCTATTTTCTAGTTAAGACATCTTACCAGACCAGTTATCTCTCAACGCCCCTGCCACTTAGAGAGTTAGTGCCGTTAGTGCAGCTCACGTGGTGCACTGTAGGCAGCGTCATTATACTGTACTTCCCTTCATATTCTCTTTCTTCCAGGTAATTGTTCACCCTTTCTAACAATTGTTTCATACAGCAACTGAGAGGTTGTCTCCTTATTGCATCTTTCAAACCTGCTAACTGTCAATTTCCCTTTCAACGCTGAATAATCTCATTGGCCCCAGCGCTTGTCCTTTGGACTGAATTCTATTTTCTATTTTATTCCAATGCCTCTAGGAATATTTCTACATTGATAAGCATAAACATAGATGGGAAGGGGGCGGGGGAGGCCCTTCACTGGAGGTTTGATGTGAGAGAGAGAACGATTTACACACGTTCCTTTAAGAACTATTGTGCCTCTGGGAACCTGCTTAACGAATTAGATTAAAGTACATTACATTCACCGATGTCTACACTACCCAGAGTGGAAAAGGGAGTGTAGCTGCCAACTACATCCTAAAATACGTGGAAGTTTAATTAATAACCTTGAAACCACCCACTCAAAGTGGAAACGGTGTATCATGTACACGACATACGCACGTACACACACAAAGCGTATATATAATTATATATAAAATTATATACAATTATATGTAAATGTGTATGTGTATGAATGAAATCCTTCCCCCTATTATTTCTATTCCATTGTTTTACATTTATTTTGTCATTCATCGTAGTAACCATCTCTTCCAGAGGGGAAGTCATATATCTCTTTATATGTACATAAGTGTATGTGTGTGTGTGCGTGTGTGTGTAGGTTAGTGTTACCTTGGGAATAACCTCGTGAGTGG
>NC_061100.1:52308286-52310786 GCF_015104395.2 Macrobrachium nipponense
GTCTGTGGAAATTGCACTCTGCATTCTTTGCTTAAAGCCGAGAATGAGAAAGTCGGAAAACTAGCTTTTAATAGCAGCTGCTCTTAACCAGGTTTATATCTTAGTTGTTCTAGATTGGGATTCTAAAGGTTTGCGCTTCTCAAAACAAAATTAAGTAAATAAAACGTCTGTTTTATATTGGAATTTAATCATTGGTTTAGAGGGATTTTTTTTCAGGTATTTTGATGATATCGTACAGCATCAGATGTCTACTTGGGTTTGTTTGCCTGTATGTATGCTATTATGTGTGTGTGCTTGTGTGTGTGTATGTGTACATATATACTGTTTGTGGATAATTGTACTGGTGTGGCAACTAACAAGTTAAATCCAAAACTATATTTTTTCTAAAAGCATGCGTACACACATATATTTGTTTATATACTATGTATATACATAATGTTTGTGTATACACATATGTATGTATATTTATGTATATATATATATATATATATATATATATATATATATATATATATATATGTGTGTGTGTGTGTGTGTGTGTGTGTGTGTGTGTATATATATGCACTTTGCATTTTATATTATATCTGATTTTTGTCTATAGTGTTAGTTCCTGTACCATAAAGATTATTTTTATTTGAAATTTCTTTTTGACTAGAAAATGAAATTTAGCCCAATATTCGTGAGCTCTGTACGTTTGTTTATGTATGCAAATAAGGAAATATGTGCATGTTTACCTATGAGATTTCGTAAACGTATGCTTGTTGATACACTGTGTACATATAAGTAGGGGGAATAATGTCTCGTTATTCCAGTTTAGTGTTTGTGCACACACAGACACAGACACAGAAACACAAACCATAAACAAGCTATTATATATAGAAAATAGATTTATACTTATTTTGCGTATTTACTGTTGTTACTGCTACTACTAATTTCATGATTAATATTTTATAACATGAATTTATATTACCTAATCTAAAACAAGCAATTTGACTGTCCTTTGGGAAATCATATGCACAGTGTGTGATGGTGATGGCTATAATTTCAGTGTATCAGTAAGGGGAAGTACTCATGATATATTATTATCTCCTGTGCTGGTTATGTCTCACTGTTAGCAGGTCTCTGAGATTTCCGGTTGCAGTGTAGACACCCTTGTCTTTTCTTATTGCGAGAATGCCAGCGGATTATGAGATCGTTCAGAAGAGCTTAGTAGAGAAGTTCCACAATTATATGTAAAAAATACTGAGCGAGATGGACGGTTTTCTGTCCTCATTCTTTCCCCCGGAAAAAGTGCGGTATTATTTTGTGAATTTATCTTTAGCATGGAGTCAAGGAAGTGGATCATGTTGCTAATCACTTTCATTCCGGGCAAACAGCTTCTGCACTCCTGGCTCCTTTTATGAGTTTTGTTTCTGCGATGTGCCACACATGTCCTCAATTCTCCCATAAATTTCTGTGAACTATGTAACTACATTTAGAATTCTACGCTCTAGCTATCTGGAGGTATTACTTGGTTTTGTTTTGTAGAGGTGTGTACTTTTATTAATTGACTTATTCTCTTATTCTCTTGAGAGAGAGAGAGAGAGAGAGAGAGAGAGAGAGAGAAGAGGAGATGACGAGGAGAGAGAGAAGAGAGAGAGAGAGAGGAGAGAGAGAGAGCTCTGTATGGTTAATCACAATTTGTTTTTGTATAGTGAGTACTGTATGTGTTTGATCAGATCATGTGACCCTTCTCTGCTGTCAACATTAATATATTTTGAAAATATTTTCACTCTCTATTTTAAAGTTGGAAAATGTTTTTCATTCTAAGATCAAATATAATTACAGTTCAGTGTTAATTATCACGTTCGAGAGTTTGTTTATCATTATGCTAATACTTGAATAATTATTTTTTGACGGAACTGGAATTTGTTTTTCCAAAAGTTGAGTACTTGTTTGGTTTCTAATTGTTGCAGTGCATCTACCCTGGATACTTCATTACAGGCCAAGCATTTGGAAGTCTTCTGATTTATTCATGTTTTTTTAGGATTTGTTATATTTTTGCCAGCCAAACATTTAAAGCTGTAAAAATTTTATGGTCTTTTGCCATATATCTGTATCATTGTTTCTTCGCCTGTGTTTAAATGAAACGTGAAGATCACAGTCCGTAGATTTCGGATTTCTTACCGGATTTCTGTTTTAACTAAATACTGTCTAGATAGGTAAATCGCTTTGCTTTTTGTTTGTTGTTTGTTTTACCTTAAAGTGTTTTTCTTTTTCATTGTTGGTAAGCTTAAATCTTCTGTATTTTTTAAGTGGAGTGGACTGTGTGTTTATGTTGTCATTTGTGACTTTCAACCTACGTAGTACCGCCTTTTGGTCTTCAATTTGCTCAAAGATATCTTGCGGCATAAAACGGCAACTCATTACGTTAGTACAGGTTATTGGCAATTCACTTTTAACCGTGACTTTTCTTAAGGTTTCTAACTTTTCACCTTTATAAATGTCGGCAACTGAAACG
>NC_061100.1:52315786-52318286 GCF_015104395.2 Macrobrachium nipponense
GTGTGGCTGAGGAGGTTGACTGCCATAACATAATTTCATATGAACTGCCTACGTAGCTGTTGAAATAAATGTCGTATTGATATTGCACACATGCACATTTTCATTAATATTGTGGTGTGTGTATTGAAAGAGGAACTGTATTTTGGCTGGGAATACTCTTTGGGCCGGGAAAATGCAGCATGAGTGGTGATAAGGTTGTCAGACTGGTCCTGTTATGCATTCAAATATTGTCTGTTCTGCACTAAAGTACAGTAAATTAATGTATGTCTGTCCTTTTAATTAATCGTAACATAGAAAGTAGGTACACCAACCTAAATCTGCTGTCTACAGTGCTCTAAGCTAATGGCCGTTTGGATCGCTGTGCACCTTGCCCTAAATATAAACAAACATGGCGTCCTGTTATAAATACAATGGGAAGCCTGGAAGTGAGGCGGCTCGTGTGTATGAATATATATATATATATATATATATATATATATTATATATATATATATATACACATTTATATATATATATGTGTGTGTGTGTGTGTGTGTGTGTGTGTGTGTGTGAATTTTATCACATCACCGTGATTCAAATACAGGCATTAAGATAGAAATGTCCTTTAATATCCAATTTGCTGTAACTCGGAATTAATATAGTTTAATGCATGCATATAAAGTATATATACACACATATATATATATATATATATACTATATACATATATATATATATATACATTTATATATATAAGTATATTGTATATATATATATATATATATATATAATATATATATATATATAATATATATATATAATATATACACACACAAATCGGGCAGATTCGATGGACATATACAAATTGCAGCAGGAATATGCTGGGGACTCATACTTCTTTTATTGCTTCCAACGTTTCGTGATTAATAATCACACCATCAGGTAATTCTATGGAAAATTGAATAAATTAATAAAAGCACTGAACGGCTAAAACTGAATTATGTTGAAATATTAATGATTAAAAATCTACAAAGGCAGTTAAAAATTACACCCACTAGAGAACAAAAGACACAAAATTAGGCCACATATGGTTACGTAAACAAGAGCACATTAGAATTAGCAAACTCGCAAAACACTCCTAACAAAATACATTAAAAATACATTTTGATTTTTTAGAAATTTTTTTTTTTCAAAGAATGGAAAAATAAACTTAGGCAGTGATATACTTATACAAAAAGCAGAAGACCCTAACCTTACAACGCAAAAGACAGGACAGTACTAACAGTAAAAGAAAAACATAAAAAATGGATGAGAGGTACAAATAGTAATGAGCTATGACAGAAACAGTGGAATAGAGGCAGTTTGAGTGTTTAATGATGGAACCCGTAGTTTGAAATTAAAGACTCAAGTATCTGAAGTTTTTATTGGTTCTGTGCTTGGTCAATAACCCTAGAATCATTGTAATTTATATGTGGTCTGCATTTGGTAGCATGATTTATTATACAGGATAGCTCTGGATTTGTCAGTTTTAGCCGGTCAATACCTTTATTAGTTTATTGAATTTTCCATAGAATTCCCTAATGAATCACGAAACGTAAGAAGCAATAAAAGGAATATGATTCCCCAGCGTATTAACACCATACTTTTTCACTACCGCTACCACGTGAGATTATTTCCCCTGTAACCCCATTAATTACCAGAATCGTTTTATTCATTAGGATTTTAATGATCGTACCAGTAATATCAAGTCATTCATATAAGCATTTATGTGGAAGAGTTTACTGCGTCTTTTTGACCATTTTCTCTCAATTACTTCAACCGCCAATGATTAACTTTTGTTCTTTTCTCCCCTAATTTATCCACGATTTCTTCTTCCTCATGTATACATCTACATGCCCCTCCCTTCTTTCCTGCGGCAGCATATGAAACATTTCACGTTATCCTTTACTAAACTTATTGTTTCATTATATCTTAATGGACTTCATTTACTCTTCTTTAACATACCTTTATAACCCTAAGGATCCATCCTGTTCTTACTTCTTCCACATGAAATTACCCGACTTTAATTAGCCAGATTTTTCGTGGCCTTCCTTTCCAATTAGAACTACTTTCTCTCTCCCATTTTTCCGAAGCTGGCTCATGATTAGCTGTACTCTTCCAACTTCTTATCTAGCTTCCCTCCTATACAGCTGCCCCTTCCTTCAATTGGCTTTTCCACGAATCTCTCGTTCTCGCCAATTCTGATTTTCCAGATGAATTATATAAAGTCAGAATTCAGCAGATATAGGTTGAATTGGGCAGTGACTTTTTTTTCTTTTTCTGGTAGCACCTGCTTTTAGCGCGGATGGAGAATTTCTTTTATTTCCTAAACAAGTCGGAGCCAATGGAAAACTAATTATTAAAAAAATACTTAGAATCAAGTTTAGAGTTCTTTGTGCACACTATTGCATTCATGCACGCACATATGCATGTATGTATGTATTATATTATATATATATATATATATATATATATATATATA
>NC_061100.1:52323286-52333286 GCF_015104395.2 Macrobrachium nipponense
CTGGTAGGTATGGTAATGAGGATGGAGACAGAGACAGCAAGAACTTTTGAAGTTCTAAGAAGAAACGTGTGGTCAAGGTATGAAATCAGCTTGAGAACCAAGATGAGAATATTTAATGCAGAAGTACTGCCAGTCCTGATGTATGGTTCGTCCACCTGGGCACTGACCAGAACAGAAGAGAGAAGGCTGGATGCTTTTGAGATGAAATTGCTGAGGAAAATACTTGGCATTAATTGGGACGATTTTTTAGGAATGAAGACATCAGGATGAGATTGAATCAGATGCCAATCAGTATCAGGCTGAAGAGCGGAAGGCTGAAATGGTTTGGACATGTTGAGAGGATGGAAGAGAATAGAGACCCCAGGAGAGCACTGAGAGCAGTAAAAATAGGAAGAAGACCGCTGGGAAGGCCAAGAACTAAGTGGATAAATGTCACTGGTCAGTGGCGGGAAGATAAAGAATAAGTTAAAGTAATATATATATATATATATATAATATATATATATATATATATATATATATATATATAATATATATATATCATATATATATATATATATATATATATATATATATATATATATATATATACACACACACACAATCAATCAATCAATCACACAACATATATGTATAAGTATATGTGTTTGTAACACACACACACACACACACACACACACACACACACACACACACACATATATAATATATATATATATATATATATATATATATATATATATATATATATATATATATATATATGGGGCATCTACGTCCTTCATTTGATAGATGAGGTGGCCCTGTATATTTACCACTTATGCCTAACGCACCGTTGCAGTCTCGAGTAGCAGAAGAAAATACCGTGAAAAGAAGTATTCATGAAGCAACATCAGACAGACCAATAAAACTCCTTGCATGTGAGACGAAAATATTCAGCAAATGGCGAACAGACCATCCAGGGAGGGAAGGAGGCCGAATGAAAATGAGTTGCGACATGAACTCGTTTAAAAGAAAATGGGTTTTGCCAGTATCCTCCTTAAGGAGGAGGGACTTGCGGAACAAAAAAAGATTAAATTATTCTGACAGGACCCCCATTTAGAAGGACTGAAAAATGCCGCTTCTTCCAGAGTGGCGTAAATCTTAGGAATAATCCAGCTTCAAGTGCGAGTCATCTCTCGGGTGTTTCAGGAGAAGAGGCGGATTATCATGCTGAGAGTCTACACGGAGCCCTCGGCGTAACGTTTTCATTTATTCTCCCTGTGAAAATAGGTCAGGAACCTTCATGGTCGTGACTAACAGAATTATAAGATACGAAAAATAAAGATTTGAAACTCGTACATCAGCAAAAAATGTTAGGTGCAAAGATATCGTACAGAGAAATTGATTCTTGGGCATCCCACTGAGGGGTTAGAGATGTATATCTGTGGTGATAGAAGTTCACTCTCGACGTGATTCGGAAGTCACGTAAAACCGTTAGTTGCTGAATAACCATTGGTTTCATGCAACGTAAAAACAGTACAAACAAACAAACAAACGTTCCATACGAAAACTGCACAAGTTAACAAAGCTTCTGAAATATGTACTGGAAAACATGAGCATTGCCTGCTTTTTTTTTTAAAGAGAAGAAAAAGCATTATGCAAGTGCTTCGTAAACAGCGAAAAAAACTTAAATAAATGTTCCAGGAGCAATTTGTGGAGGGCAAAAACTGCACAAATGAATGAGACAACACTAATTGACGCAATATACGAAAGTCGACCAATGCAATGGAATGGTTTTAGATCGTATCAGCCCACGAGCGATCTTCGTTTCGTATTCATTTCCCAGCCAGTAAATAAAGGCTCATTACAGCCAGATAGAAGGCCATTATTCACTTGTATCACCTGTTTCATTTTAGCAGCGACATTAAAGTCACAATATTCAACACAAATCTCTCTCTCTCTCTCTCTCTCTCTCTCTCTCTCTCTCTCTCTCTCTCTCATCAAATGTATTTTATACCACTTGGAGACAGTGATACACACACTTTCAAATCCTTTTCGGACACACACTGCTGATGCGATTGCTGGATACAGTGTCTGACAGCTAATCGGCTGTGGAGGGTTGCAATTAGAGTAGAGAAAGGAACGAGGACAGAAACTATATATAAGAACTTAATATAATTATATTATATATTTATATCATTATATATATATATATATATATATATATATATATATATATTAGATTATCGCAAGTTTTAGCGATAGATCGTCAATATATACTATACTGTGTATGTGTGTGTGTGTTTGTGCGTGTCTGAGTTTGGTAGCGCGCGTTTGTGTAGACCTCCAGAACTCAATCCCTGAAAGCAAGAGTGAAAACGAAGAGCAAAATCACTGGAGCGAACGTGGAGCGGCGGCTCGTGATTGAAAGCAACAATCAATCCGAGATAACAAGGCCGGTGCAACACGACCAAGAGAGTAATGAGTCTCGGACCTATTACATTATCTGCCACAGTAAATAAACCAACAACTGGCATGCAACAGTGCTCCGTTCTATATATATATCAGGCTACCCCTGGTTTTACTAAGAACTCTCTAACTTCTCTTACCCATTATCCGTATTGTTACTAACATACCTATTTTTTTATATAAATATTCCAGAAGAGATTGATAAACAAAAAAACAATAAAATTCCATTTCTGCATCCTTATGTCATTGGGGGAAATTCACTTAATTCGCTTTGCATCATTGTTACCAAGTAGCTAAAATGAATATATCTTTTTATCATATTGCATAATACATAAAGTTCTTAATGACACACACACACACACACACACACACACACACACACACACACACACACACACACACATCACACACACATATTCTTCCAGTGCTCCGATGTTAAGTGTCAATTCTCAATATCTCGGAATCCTGATCATGAACTGCTCGCTCTTAATTCACAATGACACTTCTGCTTCACATCATCTTCCTCATATTTCAGTATCTCGCTGGCATATCTGGTGGCACTCGATTGCGCCCAAATGGCACTTGGGCTATTTATCCCTTGCATTTCATTAGCATATATTAATGCTGGTGAAGTAATTTCATTACATCTTTCTTCATTTTTCCTAATTACTATATCCATTCCATTTACTGTAACATTTAGAAGATTCCCAGTTTTAACGAGACAAGATCATACTCAATCTATATATGTATATATATACTATGTATGCATACATACATATGTATATATATATATATAATGTATGTATGTATGTATGTATGTATGTATGTATGTATGTTGGTATGCTTAGAAAATCTCAGCAGATGCTTGAGACTTCATTATATAAGCGAATACCAGAGGAAAACGATAGGCAGAAATCCGTACCTAGCGCTTTCCGCCTTTTATTGATGCAAAGTAAACACAAATATTCTGTGAGAACTGACCAAATATCGAATGCATTAACTGTACATATGAGAGATTTCGATTATCCTGTTAACTGGAATCAAACAAGGTCCTTAATCCCGTGTAGCAACACAGTTAAAAGGAATATAATTGATTCTTGATTCATCAAGTCAAATAATGGAAGTGTTCTAAATTGAAGTCTTGGTTTGTTTAAACTCGATGTCTTCATAGTTAAAAAGTTGTTGATAAATATAAGCAACAAAATAAATATAATCAGTGTTATACATGTATTTGGACTTTATATGGCTGAGCTTTCGTTTCTCGTTTGGTTAATCTATGGTGTTGGTTTGTGACCGCGTGATCTCGGATCATCCTGGATTACCGCTTTGATTTTAACCCCTTTGACAATTAACCATCTGGCATACGTGATCTTTGTGTTTACCTTGCAACCTCCTTTCCAACTGCATTTCATTTGTGCTTCGACAATGCCCCAATAAAAGGCGAAAGCGTTCGGTACGGATTTCTACTTTTAGGGAAAATTCTGTCATACAACGCAGATTTAGTATTAATGATTTGTGGTTTAAGCTTTAAAATTTATGTACATTTCTCTTCATGTTGTTATCTCATGCCCTTCTCTTATTTCATATATATATAGATATATATATATATATATATATATATATATATATATATATATATTATCCCTATTCTCACCTCAAATGTTACTTACCCTTTAGTTTTTATTTCCTTTTTGTTTGTTGTATTTGGTATTCTTCACTCAAGATGAGGAACAAGAAATTAACACTATAAGGGAATAATGACAAATGAGGTAAGAGTAAATGGATTTTTATATCAAATTGGCAACCAATGACATACAGCTTCATAAAATTAAAATGTGTGCCACAAAGTCATTAATGTGAATATGCACCGGTATATATGTGTGTGTATGTGTGTGTTGATATATATATATATATATATATATATATATATATATATATATATATGTGTGTGTGTGTGTGTGTGTGTGTATATATATATATATATATATATATATGATATATATATATATGTGTGTGTGTGTGTGTGTGTCTGTGTGTGTGTACATATATAAATATAAATGTCTTCTACTGTAATCCAAAGATATAATTCGAAGATAAAAAGACCATTAAAACACTATTGATACTTTGCAACCATATATTTCAGATACTTTTTCAGTGTCCCTGTTTACCAGTGAACAGGGACGCAGAAGTGTCCGAAATAAGTATATGGTTGCGACGTATAAATAGTATTTTTCGTGGGCCTTTCATCTTCATTTATATATATATATATATTATATATATATAGATATATATATATATATATATATATATATATACATATGTATGTGAGGTATGTTTATGTATGTATGTATGCATGTATCGCAAAGTACAAGCAAACATGCTCCACTGTGTAAAGTTGTTTGTAAGATGCATATGAACTAAACATATATAAATTCGCAGAACACTTTCAAACGACAGTAATCCAACTGATTATTCAGGAGAGACTCTGCAACGTCCTATCACAAGCATTCACTGGAAGTGAAAATGGCTTCAATTTCGTAAAAGGCCTTCGGGGTACCAGCAATTTGTTCTTTAACTGCTTTCTTTTCATGCGTTTAGCACCTTTAATTACTTTCCATTCCGTTTCTCTGATAGCAGCGTTTCTCTTATCACGTTTTGAATAGCTTCACGTTGCGCTCTCTCTCTCTCTCTCTCTCTCTCTCTCTTCTCTCTCTCTCTCTCTCTCTCTCTCCTAATGTGAAATAACAGTAGCTTAGAAAATCTGCTGCTTAGTCGTGTGGTTTCCTTTGTTCTCAATCAGTGGAGGCCTTTTTATTCCTGTGGTTGTGACCTTTTTCCTCACATTCAAAGGCCGTCATGGCTGACTTGCATTCCACTGGTAGGGGAGGATTGTAATTTCCTGTATCCCTACCATAGTTTCTCTATTAATTTTTGGGGATTGTAAAAAATAAATGAAAAAAGAAAAAGCATAACCTGGGTCTTCCATCGTAAATCTTCTGACATTTGCCAAGAGTCCTCTAAATATCTAGTATTGTTGCGGATAATCCATCTTCGAAATGAAGCCTGTTGGCAGTTGGTAGCCTTTTGACTCTCCAAATTGCGAAGGAAGGAAATATAAAACGTTGACGGATCTCGAAAGAACCAAAATTGCATTTGCGTATTTTTTTATACTCGAGTAATTACTGAAATTGATCACATGCAAATTCAATTATTCATTTTCCGGCGACTGACTCTTGGTCCATTCCGAATCCAGGCAGGAGGGAGAAGCTCCGCTCGCTGAATTTGTCGGCGCGTTTCCGAAGTGGAAGCCTGTCTATGGCTCTGGCTTCCTTCGGTTCTCTGCATTTCTTTATGTCGGTAGTTGGTCGTTTCGGAGGTAAGGGCCTTCATGGTCATTGGAAACAGTCATCGATAATGTCTAAATGCTGCTGAACTTTTCAAAGGAACTGTAAAAAAGGGCGATTTTTTTTGTTTTAGTATATAGAATTTGACCCCACAAAATAAGAAATAATAGTTGACTCATGTTTTCGTGACTTTCATAAAGTACACGTGGCTTTGTGAGTTTTGGCAATGCAACCTTAACGGGTGAACGGTGAGACAGTACTCAAAGAAATAACTGTCAACAAGCAAAGGAAGGTGATCTGAAGACGGAGTTAGAATAAATCCAAGCTGGAGATAAGAATCTAGTTGTTTATTGGATGTAAGTTTTTTTTTTTTTTTTTTTTTTTATTTTACTCACCAAGAAATGTTCCTAGGCATATGTATGATGCTCCGTTAAAGGACGCACAAGTCTTCTAACAATCGGAAGGACCAGTGCCAATGGAACTCACTTAGATTAATAGAAGTAGACCCATTTGTGTATTGTTGCGTCATTTGTAAGCCCAGAATGATAAGAGATCGGAGGGACTCGGTTCCCAAATTCTCACACGTTATATTCATGTAGTACATATAACTGGGTAGGACAAGATGTATAATTAAGGAGGTCATTGATGAAGGAAGAAAATGGACTGGAAGAGAATAAATCCTTAAGGAACATCAAGAAAGATAAGGAAAGGCACAGATGTAGTTTCTTCAATTGGTTTATTTTATCCTTATAAATATGATGATTTCTTAAAATCTTGATTGTATTGACACCACAGCCTTCCAATTCTTGATCTTGTCGACAATTAAGTTGGAGGTTTTTAAGATTAAGTTAGTGGAATCTACTATCAGGTTAGTAAGAGACCATTTATATCTTCACATTCTCAAATGAGGTACGTTGTAAGCGATAAAAGAAGAGCATTTTATGGAATGATTTGTAATTTTTCATTTTAGAATTGAGTTGTATTCCCAGAGGCGCCTGAATAAAAAAAATTTAAGAGCACACGTTAGTGAACTCATATTTACGAGTATTTTATGTTTCTCCGGTCCAATGGGTACAGTTGTAGCAATCTGGATTTACAAGCGACAAACCTGCGTTCGATTCCCGCGGTAGGAATTTTATATAGCTGCATTGCCGTGCTTCTTGGAACGTCCATTGTACGTCGTTGAACTATACGGCGAAATAAAAGCTGGTTATTACTGATGTATCTTGCTATTAGTCAGTTGTCATGGGTCGCAGCAGTTCGAGCTATATAGAAAAAGGCGAAATAGAAACTTAACGGACTGAAATAGTCAGAGCTCTGTCTAAATATATGATCTCCACAAATATTCTCTGTTTGTCTGTCCGTCTCTCTCTCTCTTGGTTGCCATTTGGTCAGATGCTTGTCAGTAGGCTTCCTGTTTATACAAGCGTTAGACAAATGAATGTGTCCTCTTATCTTAAGTCATTTTTTCCTTTAATCATCTAGATAAAGAAAGTATGGGATTTGGAGTACATCCTTCATAATTATTATTTTCCATATTTTCTCTTATTTTTTGAAAAATGCCATTGTATGTAATTTGTTAAAATCTCCAGGTAAAGTTAGTCCATTGTTGTGAAACAATTAAATCTAATGGATAAGAAGCTAGTAAACTATCATATGCTTTTAATATATAACAGTAATAACTTGGTTCACTTTCACTATACTAATGTTGTCAGATAGGAAGCTATAAAACAATATCACCGCCATAAACAAAGGAGGCTGAAACTACTCCGCTGACATCCTGATAAAATAAAAGAACAGCCGTCCTCATCACCTAGACTGAGCTGGGCCACTGACACCCTGATAAACTTAGCGTAGTTCACTGCCTTCCGATAAGCTTCCCAAACAAAGAGTTATTGCCTTCTGAATCAATCTATCAAAGAAGAATCTAGTCTACTATTATTATAAAAAATAAATTTAATGATGAGGGCGTCCGATTATGGTTGTCTTGATGAACTAAACAAAACAGGAGCTAGTTTATTGTCAAACCTTGCCCAGGAGGGATTCACTCCACTCACGTCATAAGTTTAACAAGAGGACACTAGTCCATCATGGTCTCGGTAAACCTTGTAAACATCACATTTGGCGAATTAGTCACTTTGATATCAACCAGGTAAACAGTTGAACGAAAGTGAAATTCTGAACACGGAGGTGAATTGACTCGTCCTCATCAACTTTCCCAAGAAGAATCCAGTCCGATCTTGTCCCTATGAACTTAACACATAGGAAATGAGTTCAGTATCTTGAGGGTAGGTAGTCCACTAGCATTCAGTTTAATTTAACTGACAGGAAACTAACTACTATCTCTTAGTTAAGCTTAACTGACAGAAAGTTAGTTAGTCCATTATCATCGTTCGAACTGTGAGTCGTTGAAGGTGCTAGCAGCCCCTGCATTTCAGTACATGCCGAACGCGCCTTAGAATGATGTACTTGGGAAACCCCATCAAGTGCCTTGGGAGCCGCTGACGCAACTTCCTTTCCAGGAGCGGATAAAGAAGAAAGGGCGAACTGCAGTGACATCAGCATCTGCATTGAGGCAAATTATGCGAAAGAATGAGGGTAATAACTCGGAGTAAAAGCAAGCCCCATTTGTCAGCTGAGACACATCAAAACTAATTCATTTGGCAGCTGCGTCTAAGGCTCCGACGACGCATTGCGAATTTAATAACGTTTAATGAAGAAGAGTTCCGTGTATCCATAATGTATAAGCAAGCGGTCTGGCTAAGTAAATTTCATTGAGAGCTGGTTGCATCAAAACGTCGTCTTTTTTCTTTTTTTCTATTAAACAGATGTCGTCTTCTTTCATTTTTTTTTTTTTCGTCTTTTTTTATGTCAGGAAGACGAGACGGAACAATTTCAATTCATTCATCGTATGGGGGTTATTTATGGTTAGTGCACTTTACTAAGCAAAGCCTTGTTCGATGTAACAACCTCTTCCGGCAAAAAAAAAAAATAAAATAAAAAAAAATAAGAAAATAAAGCGAGATTTTGGGTATAGCGGCAGATTACGCTTCCGCAATTACGCTGACACACTAATACTTTGTTGCTTGTATTAGTGGCAAGATACCGGGAGATCACAAAAACACTGGCTCGCGAAACGCCCCACCCTTAGCCTTAATCATGAACTCATGTAGAAGTTGGCTCTGTTATAGGGAATTCGTAACATGATGCTGTTGACTTTGTAGGTGAATGATGAGACCCAATGTTGTTTTTAAATGTTTTTTAGTACTGATGTACATGAATGGTTTTACACACACAAACTGCTGTCATAAAAAGAAAATGCTGGCATATTTCCCACTTAACTTATCCAGAAAATACTAGAAAGTGGTACGCAACCTTTAAGAAGCTCTTGGTCCGTCTCTTGGAAAAGAAAAATAAAAGAATTAAGGAACACAGCATTAGATGGAATATTCCAATGCATTACCAAAGGGGAAGAAATATATACCGAGTCCTGTCATATGGGACGGGTGACCTGGCGAGCGTTATTTTACTGCCATGGAAGAATGGAAACAATGAAATATTCTATTCTAGTCCACTGGAACAAAATGCAGTTTGCAAGTAGAAGCGAGATCAACTTTCTAGGAGAGGAGAGAAGAGAGAGAGAGAGAGATAGAGAGATCATGGTGGAGGAGAAGATGAGGAGGGATTGTAGCGGCGAGAGACGGCGGAATCGGCAGGCAATGAGACGGGAGAGAGAGCAGCTGGTGCGGGGCGAGTGACGATGGGAGGGAGCGTGAGTGAGAGAGATTACCCCCCTGAGGATGTGGAAGAGGAGATGAGGATGAGGGAGAACGCAGAGGGGAGCCGGAGAGGTAGAGGGGAGACAATGCGGGCGAGAGACTTGGGGAGGAGGACGAGAGAGAGAGAGAGAGAGATTTACATCGTCAATTTCCTTTTTTTGTTTGTTTTAACGTGACCCTGATCACTTACTCCTGTCATTGGCTTTTGTTTTTCTCTTCTTCCCCCCCACAAGCGGTGACTCACAATAGTCTGTAGCAACCAGATGCATAATTCCCTTTTCGGTAAAGCGAAGCAGGCAGAATTAATTCAGGATAACGTCCCAAACTTTCCTGCATCAGTTTCATCCTTCTTGTGTTAAGAAGAGGCTAAAACAAGCAAGCAAAAAATTGCCACTGAATTGTCACGTACAGCATGACTTGAATCCT
>NC_061100.1:52338286-52358286 GCF_015104395.2 Macrobrachium nipponense
TATATATTATACACTGTAATATTAAGCCAGAAATAAGGTTTATTATCGAATCACCTTGTCTTGGGGATAATTTATGCTTAAAATGGAATTATAATTATTGATTTAAACCAAAGCTTATATATATACATATATATATATATATATATATATATATATATATATATATATATATATATATGAAATATAGTGTATATATAAAGTTGGTTCGCCCCAACAATGGGTGTCTTAAGAGAAAAACCAGACGGGCGTCGATGGCACTTTCAGTGCCAGCTTCTTGTAACTGGGTATTTATTATTTGTAAATCACGGTCAGTTTGTTAATTTTTAAACTTTTCCCAGAACGTAAGTACAATTTCCTCTGAATCTTTGAATTTTTCGTTTCAAATGCAGAATTTCCACAGCATAAGCTTCTTGCCATCAATTGTTAGTTTCCAGTATCCCCAGAGAATCGATTTATTCCCAGTTTCATTGCATGACCAGTATATTCGTTATGTTTCATTATTTTCGTTTGTTTGTCTCAGAAGTCTATGTTTTTTTATTTTTTGTTTTGCTGTATGCGAAGTAATGACATCATTTTCCCAACCCTTGAAAGAGCACAATGTAAATACAGCACCGGCATCGTATTGTCTTCCTGAATTTGACTGACATAATTTAGGACTTTTTTGTGGTGTCATTCTAGTGGAATCTTGATATGGTTACTGATCCTGGCATTACATAATTTTAGATGTCCCCTTCCCCACTCTCTTCTCAGAGTTGAATAGAAGCCTCAGGAACCTTTGGAATTATTTAGTCTTAAGGTCTTTTGTCGTCCTTTTCATTATTATTATTATTATTATTATTATTAGTAATGTGGTTGTTGTTGATGTTTTTCTTTTATCATTGACATGTATGCACACATTAACATTGATCTTCATAATATCCATATATGTGTTATATGAAGGGTGAAACATATAGCTCAGCCTTACATTTATATTTCAACATATATAATATATATATAATATATATATATATATATATATATATATATGTATGTATATGTATGTATGTAGTATGTATGTATTGTATGTATGTATGTATTGTATGTATGTATGTATGTATATTATAATATATATATACATATATATATAGATATATATATTGTATTAGTGTTGTATAGGATTTGAATTCTGAACCAAAAGACTTACATTAGTACTGGAAAAAATATTTTTTTTATATCAGTGTAATTGAGTTTGATGGACATTACTATGGAGGAAGGACACATGGTCTATATATATATATATATATATATATATATATATATATATATATATATATATATATATATATATCACACATATTTGCACTTAATTTTCCTGGTATTATCACTGCTTCATTATTTCATGTAACTTGTATGTACATTACATAAAGCTACAATGAGAGCCCCATGTTATTCGTTCCTGATATTGGTGTCCATTTCATTCCTCGTCGACTGATGTCATGTCCTTCTAAATGTGTCCAGAAGAATATGTGATATAGTTTTTAACCTCTGTAAATACACAACATTTTAGCTCCCTCTCCTTCCTTCTACCAACCCCCCTCTCCTACTCACCCTTGTGCCCGTCCTCCTCCTGCTCTCCTTGTTGTTATGAATGTGTCTAAAATGCTCCTGGTCATGATGATGGTGATGGGATGATGATGATGATGATGATGATGTTGATGGCAATGATGGGGATAAGGTGGTGGTGGTGATGGTAACTGTGGTGTTTGATATGATGATGATGATGATGATGATGATGATGGTGGTGGTGACGGTACAGGACGATGATGATATGGAGGAGGAGGATGGTGATCTTGATGAAGACGATGGTGGTGAGTCGTTATGGGCGTGGGGGGAATGGGTGTCCTTCACCCCCTCAGAGATCACCCCCCACGATGACCTCGTCTTCAGGGTAAGAGGGGAATAAGCGACACTGTGGAAACCTCTCCAAATATCTTTTCATTTTATTGCTTTTTGTTCGTTTCTTTTTTTTCTTATTTTTTTTTTTATTTTCTCCCCCTTTTCTTTCTTTTGTTTAATGAGTCTGCACCAGGTATACACTTTTATGAGCATATGATAAATTAGACTCCAGCATGTTTACATTTCTTATAACACTGTTGTGAGCATATCGTTGTGGATCGATGGGACGTTGATATGTCACGGTTTTGTTTAAGAGCATCTTCCTGTTTATTTATTTCCATTGCTTTTATATTCCTTCTTAACATGGTTTGTCGTTCCTAGAGAAGTAGAAGTGTTTCTCACCCTTTTCATTTTCTCAAACTGCTCATATAGCCTTGATCCTGCTTGTCTACAGGTTTGTTTCCCCTCAGACAAATAGAACAAATTACTCGGAGTGACGTCACGGATTGCTTACTTGAGACGTGAATGGTACCCGAGTACTTCCTAGACATTTTTTATAACACTGCCACAGGAACAAAATATCTTTTTTTAACAGGATATTTTCTTCAATAATGAGTAGCATGAGCTCGTGAAATGCTAGTCTCAAGACCGCTAGCGAGAACGACGTATTGCCTTAATAGCTAGATATAGCACCCAAAAGATCCACTAGCATCGTATTACTAATGGAATGCTACCGGAAAGTCGCCCAGATTTAGTCACTGGAATGATCTTGGTTGAAAGACATGAGATTGCGTATTAGTGGTATAGATTGTCAGGACAATAGATAGATGTACGTATATATATATATATATGTACGTATATATATATATATATATAATATAATATAAAGATATATATATATATATATATTCTTATATATATATATATGAGAGAGAGAGAGAGAGAGAGAGAGAGAGCGAGAGAGATACGAGAGAGAGAGAGAGAGTTGTATTTTAGGTTTAAAATTTGCCACATAGATTAATAGCTAAGGGGATTGTATTTCAGTTGTATGGATGTTTAAATACAGCGGAGAGAGAGAGAGAGAGAGAGAGAGAGAGAGAGAGAGAGAGAGAGAGAGAGAGAGAGAGAGAGGTGTTTGTTTTAGGTTTTAAACTTTGCCTTCATAGATTGATAGCTAAAAGGGTTTGTAATCTCAGTTATTGAATTTTTTAATACGCTGGATTGAAAGAGAAGAGAGGAGAGAGAGACGACCGAGAGAGATGAGGAGAGAGAGAGAGAGAGGTTTGTTTTTAGGTTTAAAATTTGCCTCATAGATTGATAGCTAAAGGGTTTGTATATCATATATGAATTTTTAAATACAGCTGATTGAGAGAGAGAGAGAGAGAGAGAGAGAGAGAGAGAGAGAGAGAGAGAGAGAGAGAGAGAGAGGTTGGCCATATTTATTCAGGAATAGTTGTGTTTGTTTCTCTCTCTTCCACAGGACTAATTTTGGTAGGATTTTGGTGGGCCAAAATTCGGAATGCTTCTCGTTTCGATGTTTGGTTGCCATCCTTGACGACTGAATAAACTGGGCGTTTTGATTGGCCCTCAGGAAAGGAATTGCCTCTAATGGGGAGGAATTACGCCTCCCTCACGCATTTTTAGGGAGATTGATACTGGAGCAGTGTTGAACCAATCATTTTTCATAACATCATTAGGCACTTGTATTGTGTTTCTAGTTATTTCGAATTTTTAGTATTTAGGAAGTGTGTTTTCCTAGATTCAGATCATATTCCCATAACAGTCAAGTCCTTTAGAAACCATATTGAGCACTGGCGATGCGTTTGCTTCTGAATTTTGTTTACAAAGGACCACCGGTGTAGCCTTTTTATCTCTCATTGTGACATGTTAATGAGTATGGGATGGGAAATGCAGATGACCACAGGAAACACTGGTGGATTATGAGCTGGTGCTAGTATCTGTGGAATGATTGCAGTCGATGATGAACTGAAATTTTGAGGCAGTTTTTATTGACTAGCAATAAAAGTACAAGATTTCATCTTGTACTTTTATTGCTAGTCCTCTTTTTGACATACGCATGTTGGAATGAGTATACGCAATCCATGAATCTGTTCGGCACCAACATATGGAAAGCTTCAGATTTTTATTTAAGGTGCACTGTAGTTACAAGGAGACATAAAATACTATTATGCTAATAGCCTAAGCAATTAGAGCGCGATGCCTTGATACAGTCATGAAACCTCCATTAACCTACTGAAGATTCCTGTGCAATTTGATGGTGTAAAAATCGGTTCATTATGCAGATCAAAGGTTTGCAGGTTCAAGTAGAAGTGAGACATGTTTCTCTTGCATTTGAGTTTTCAATTAAATGCAGTCTTTTGCATCTGTTGACTGCTTGCATTGTTGGAATGCCTTGTTTTTGGAGCTGTCACAAGCTAATCCCTTCATGGAACGCCACCGTGTATGGGGTTATTTAGACATAATCTCATACAGACACCCCGTCTGTTCCAGTCAAGTGCATTAGCGTTTGAATGCCGTATAGTACATTTTGAAATTTTCCCTTGGATATTCCATGACGATAACGGTGGAATCCAGTGCCATGAAATGAGAGCATCATTCTGAAAGAAGAAACCAAAGCACATTGCAAGATTTTAGCTGTCGCAAAAGAATTTGTGATTTGAAAAGGTCTGTTCTGTTTGCAAGCTCACTGCTTTTGTTTGTCGGGTATTGGCGTCTTGGTTTGTCATTAGGAAAGGCTGACCTTTGTCTCAGTTTGGTTTTTTACTTGTTAGCATGGAGTGGAACTCATTTTGGTTCAGTTCTCCAGAAATCATTTTTTTTTTTTGTTTCTTAATTATTGTACTTTGGATGCATGTTTTTTCTTCCTATATATATATTTTTGTCCGTTATGGTTTTCGTCACTCCTACATTTCGTTTATTTTCCACGTGTGTCTGTGTTACACGTTTTAACCACTTGTCTGTAAATGCATATACGTGTGTGTTCCGAAAATGTGGAATGGTTTTGAAATGCATTAATGGATTTTGAATAAAATTATGTCGGTATTTGAACGTCGCGGATTAAAAAAAAAAAAAAAGAAAGGATCTAGCATGGCGTAAAGCTTTTGTTTATGTAGAGCGTTTTTATTGCCTTTTATTTCATGTAGAAGGAATTTGCATTTTGAATTTTCACCGCTGGAATGTTCGTATTCACTGTAATAAAAGAAATGAATTTTATCTGCATGGCTGGAAATGCACTTTTCGTTTTGCATGACGGCAAATGTATGTTTGACACTGTAATTTTTAGCTCTAATTGCCAATTGTTGCTTCCGCTGATAGTGAAAAGTCCGTTATTATCAGATGTTATTGTTTTCTTTGAACGAGTCAACAATAGCCCCTTTATTATTTAGCTCGCGTTCGCCCTTCCAATCTATGTGTGTATAAAACACGCCTCTCTTTTGTATCGTGTTCCAGTTTTTTTTTCTTTATTCATCCTGTACAAACATAGATGATTTAGTATTCATCAAAGTCGTTACTGTTTGTATTGCGTAGTACGTAGCGGCCTTTGTATGTTTCTTGAATAAGACTGAAGACTTTATGATGTATTGCATTCTCATGCGACCGCTCATCTCGGTAAATTTAGAATGTATTTTTCCCTTAGAAGTGCAACTCTATACATTCCAGGGCATATTTTCCTGAGAAATTTCATCTCCGAAATTTCAGGATTTATTTTCCCTCTCAGAAATTTCATCTACCACATTTTCAGAATACATTTTCCCTTCAGATGTTTCATCTCAACCAACTCTAGAATGCATTTTCCCTTAAAAGTTTCGTCTCCAACAATTCCAGACTGCATCTCCTTCTCAGGAGTTTCATCTCCGGCATTCCAGAATGCACTTTCCCCTTAGAAGTTCATATAAAAAAAGTCCAGAATGCATCTTACCTCTCAGAAGTTTCATTTCTAAACGTTCCAGGATGCATCTTTCCCTGCCAAGTTTTTCTCTTAAAACTTCCAGATGGCTTCTTTCCCTCAGAAGTTTCATCTCCAAACATTCCAAAATGTATCTTTCCCAAGAAGTTTCCTCTCAGAAACTTACAGAATGAATCTTCCCTCAGAAGTTTCCTCTCCAACAATTACAGATCACATCTTCCCCGCAGAAATTTCATCTTCAGTAAATACGGACTGCATCTTCCCCTCTGAAGTTTCATCTCCCAAAATTCCAGACTCAGAAGTTTCATCTCTACCAACCCCAGATCGCATCTTCCCCCTCAGAAGATTCATCACCGAAGATTTCAGACAGTATCTTCACTTCAGAAGTTTCATCTCCAACAAATTCCAGAAAGCCTTTTTCCATCAGGACTTTCATCTTCAAAAATTTAAAACTGCATAATCCCCTCAGACTCATATACAAAAATTACAGACTGCATCTCCCCTTCAGACGTTGCGTATTTAAAAATTCCAGACTGCATCTTCACCTTTGAAGTTTTATTTCCAAAAATTCCAGAATGCTTCGTTTCCTCAGGACTTTCATCTCCAATAATTCCAGACTGCATCTTCCCCTCAGAAGTTTCATCTCTAAAAATTCCAGACCGCAATTCGCCTGCAGAAGTTTCTGATCTAAAAATTATAGACTGCATCTCCTCCTAAGAAGTTTCTTATTTAAAAATTCCAGACTGCATCTCCTCTTAAGAAATTTTTTTTATGAAAATCCAGTCTGCATCTTCCCCTCAGAAGTTTTATTTATAAAAATCCAGAATGCTTCTTTCCCTCAGGACTTGTCATCTCTAATAATTCCAGACTGCATCTTCCCCTAAGAACTTTCATCTCCAAAAATTCCAGACTCATCTCCCCCTAAAAAGTTTCCATTACAAAAATTCCAGACTGCATCTCACCCAAAGAAGTTATATAAAAATACCAAACTGCTTCTCTCCCTAAGAAGTTTTGTTATCTAAAGATTCCAGACTCATCTCCCTCAAAGAAGTTTCTTTTATAAAACTTCCATACTGCATCTCGCCATAAGAAGTTTCTTATCTAAAAATTCCAGACTGCGTCTCCCCCAAAGAAGTTTCTTTTATAAAACTTCCAGACTGCATCTCCCCCTAATAAGTTTCTTTTATAAAAAATTCCTGACTGCATCTTCCTCAAAGAAGTTTCTTTCATAAAAATTCCAGACTGCATCTCCCCCTAATAAGTTTCTTTCGTAAAAATTCCAGACTGCATCTCCCCCTCAGAGGTTTCTTATCTAAAAGTTCCAGACTGCATCTCCCCCAAAGAAGTTTCTTTTATAAAGATTCCAGACGGCATCTCCCCCTCATAAGTTTCTTTTATAAAAGAATTCCAGACTGCATCTTTCCCTCAGAAGTTTCATCTCCAAAAATGTCGAACTGCATGTTCCCTTTAGAAGTTTCATCTTAAAAATTACAGACTGCATCATCACCTGAGAAGTGTAAAATTCCAGAATGTTACTTAGTAACCTTTAGAAGTTTCATCTCCAAAAAATCCAGACTGCATCTTCCCTCATCCAAATTTCACTTAAGTGGCGTTGGCCAAAGGGGAGTTTTTTAAGTTGACGTGCATGACGCGCATCTGCCCGTCTCTAGAGCATTGGTAGGAGAGGCAAAAGGTGGCCAAAAGTTGGTCGCGTTCTGATGTACGAGGCTTTTATCTACACTTGCATGTTGTGACTGTGTTTCATTTGAAAGTGGAGGAACGAGATGAATAACGGTTTGTCCAGATTGCGTGCATATGCCCGTGGATGATTTTTTCGTAGGCAGTAGATTTTTGATGCAGTTTTCTTTAATTTTAAGAATTTTCCCAGTGCTCTTATATAAGTTTTGACGTGGAGAGATGTTGAAACATTTTGTTTTTGGTTTCGCTGGTGTAAATTTTTTCTTATAGAAAATTGGCTTCTTAGTCTTTTTTAATTTATGTATCTTCAGTATGGTAAGAGAGCCGGATTCATAATCCCCTCAAATCGGGAAGTTACTTGAGAAGGTAATAGAGTGTAATGTAGAATTTTGCTCATAATTAACAGCTTCCAAGGATTTTTCTTTTTTGTACTAGATACAGCCCACACCCTGTCAGTTTTATGTCACGGTTTTAGCAATTTTTTTTTTATAAAAAAGAAGAAATTTTCTGCAATAATTTGGATGACCATATTCTCAAAATGCTTTCGTACCTTTGAAAAATGAAACGCTTGTAAGTGTTTGTGTATATCTGTATGTGTGTGTGTGTGTGTGTGTGTATCTGTATGTCTGTATGTATGTGTGAAAATCAGGTTTTATAGAAAACTAGAAACTTTCAAATTTATTTTGCTTAGCGTCACTTGAAGTAATTTGTTGAGAGGCTGAAAATAATACATAAAAATAAATGGCATATTTTAATGGAAACTTCGAATTTACGTCCTTTGTGCATGAGAAATTTTTCCCTCTTCTTCTTTTTATCCCAGTTTCGTAAAGGAAATAATGATAACAAAAAAAAAAAACTTTTTATAGGCCGTAACCTGTCCCTCCTGCAATAAGTACTTTCGTTGTAGAATGAGGCATGCAAACAGCTGCTTTGGTTTTTTCTCGGGTTGCAGGCGCTTACTGGATGCTAATAAGCTCTCTCTCTCTCTCTCTCTCTCTCTCTCTCTCTCTCTCCTCTCTCTCTCTCTCTCTCTCTCTCTCTCTCTCTCTCTCTCTGTCATGTTTAACAAACATGTCTGTTTAAAATATCTCTCAAAATATAGCATTAGCGCCAAATATAATCTCTCTCTCTATAGAGTTCACCTGGTCTTCACGAAGTCTCTCTCTCTCTCTCTCTCTCTCTCTCTCTCTCTCTCTCTCTCTCTCTCTCTCTCTCTCTCTCTCTCTCTCTCTCTCAGCATGCCTGATCACAGTTCACTGCTGCCCAATACAATGGCTATTGCATCCTCTCCTTGTTTCTTTCAAAGCCTGTAGTTAGTAGGAACCGGCAAGCCCGGTTCGAAAGGTGTTTCAGTTTAAACTGTGCTTCAATCTGAAGAGTTCATAAACCCAGCCATAAGTCCTTTAGTTTGTCAGTTTGTTTTTGTTTTTTTATGATTCGTCTCTTGTGTGTGCCTACGATTGTGATGCGAGGAACGAATTTGTGTGTGCGTGTGAAGCGATTTTTTGTTTGGCTTTTGTTGTTTCCGTAGATTTTTCACTGATTTTGAAAGATGCTGATCTGTGTTTTCTTCCCGACACTATTAAACATTTTATTTTTGATCCAGCCATTGATTTCTAATGAAAAAAAATTAGCATAATTTATCTTGTGTAATGTCGGTGTGATGTCAATAATTATTCCGTTTACTTTTGAATTATAGCTTCTTTGCATAATGGAGAGATTAATTAGCTGAATAACTTATAATTGATTGTTCAGGTTTATTGAGAGAGAGAGAGGAGAGAGAGAGAGAGAGAGAGAGAGAGAGAGATGTATCGCTGCATGCGTAGTTTTACACTTCTAATGCGAAAGATGGTCACTATAGCAACGAGAAAGAATAGAGTTAAAAAAAAAAAATGCGGATGATGATTGACTTTGACATGGAAATGTTTGAATTGCTAAATCGTTTCCTTGGTATTGAAAATGGAATCGACAGTGAGTAAATAGAAGTGAAGAATGGCCGTAATGGCTCGGGCAGTGATTGGTGAAAAATTGTGTGAGAGAGAGAGAGAGAGAGAGAGAGAGAGAGAGAGAGAGAGTATGCAAACCGAGGGACTGTTGGTTGGAATTATTAAAAGATTTTGGTTTTCACCTGAACAGAAAGGTTTTAATAAAAGCATTTTGAGATTCGTCGCAAATAATTCAGAAATTTTTTTTACTAACGACACAATTAACTTGGTAATGATACACTACATTGTAATGCATGGTGTATGTTTTTATACTTATAACTATTTAGCATTTAGCCTTGTTCTCTTATTCTAATTGACTTATTGCTTAAATGATTGAGAGGTAATTAATTAAGATATGATTTATGGACTAAACCTTTCATAAGTAATGAAATTGAAATACTGCCCTTTGATTATGTTAAACCAGTCCTATACTGTACAATTTTTTGGCTTATTTCTATACTTATTTGTGATTATCAGACGCCTTATATCTGTTCAACTCTTCATCCCAGTAGATTATCCAGTCTTGCAGTTCGTTCATTATATGGTAGAGTTAGGCATGTGCTGCCATCTATGTATATTTTTAGGCATAACTCAAGAATGCTTCACAGTTCGCGTACTTATTATTTTTCTTAACATGGCCTCCTGAAAAGGTGTTCGCGAGAGATGCTGATACTGGCATGAACGCTGACCTCGACTACAGCATCAAGACAGGTCGGGGCAAAGGTCGCTTCAAGATCCATCCCAAGACAGGTCAAGTCTATACCAAGAAGGCTTTCACACCGGGTCAAACCTTTGACTTAATGGTAAGTAAAAGATTTTTTTTTGTATCATTAATGTTCCATGAACTTGAATCTTAAAAAATGACCGCATTCCCATTGTCCAGATACGAACGAATTGTAAACGATGATTTTGAAGACATTGTAAATAATGAAGTTCCACAACCAAAAAGACCACACTCAAAGCTTGCATTATTAGATGACCTCTTTCCGTCTCACTGGTATGACTGACTTATTTCCTTGAACTTGGACACCTAATATCGTCAAGGAAAGATAAGACGTCAAACAGCAATGGTGATATACAGAACTTTATGTTTTGACAGAGGATAACAGTAATTTAGTGACTCACTTTCGGTAATTATATTTATAAGTACGGTAATTTATTTTGGAAAGTGGAAATAACCGCCTCTTGAGATTCATTTACGAATTGTTCGGACACCTGAGTAGTGTACAAAAGAAAAGTTGCTCTTGCGGTTATTCTCCACATTAACTCACAGCTGAATCGAACTAGTTTTTGTGCATAGGACCGCTAGTTGCTTGACGGGGTTGATGCACCAGCGAGAGAGAGAGAGAGAGAGAGAGAGAGAGAGAGAGAGAGAGAGAGAGAGAGAGAGAGAGAGACTATAACACGCGAAACTCTCTTCAATATTAAATTTAAAAACAAGTGGAATCTCATGTTCCATTTGCACTGAGGAATATTTTAATATTAATTGAAAATTCATTGCTTTACGAGAGAGAGAGAGAGAGAGAGAGAGAGAGATAGAGTAGAGAGGAGAGGAGAGACTAGAACACGCGAAACTCTACTTCAATATTAAATTTAAAAACAATTGGAATGTCTCAGTTCCTTTTCACTGGGAATATTTAATATTAATTCAATTCATTGCTTTTACAGGAAGAGAGAGAGAGAGAGAGAGAGCAGAACATTTATGATAGCATAGCTGTTGCAAGTGAAACTCGAAAATTGGCACTGTAACCTACTAGTGTGGAAAGTGACTGATTTGATGTTATCTGCCATTTTCCTTTTGCAGGGAAACAACTGAAGTTTCGATCCGACAACATTCATTGATGATTTTTTTTTTTTTACTAGAGGAAGATTTGGAGCTTTGTGCCCTTTTTGAATATTTACCTTACAAACAGAGAGACCCCAACTTTCCATAAGAACGAACTTTTCATAAAAGTCTCTAAAAGCTTGTTTGTACACCCCTGCCTCCGCTGTTTGCTCTCAAAAGAAATGCTAGAATTTCAACCGGGATTTATATTATTATTATTATTATTATTATTATTATTATTATTATTATTATTATTATTATTATTATTATTATTATTATTATTAAGAGTGGTCATATCTAAACGTTTGTTTGAATAAGAGTGCCGTCATGAGCATTTTATTTATAGTCACTAGTTAAACGGAAACGCATTTGTTTTTGATATGCTCGCTGCCACCCAGAGGATCACCTACTAATAGAACTTGACAACTGAAGCTTACGACAACCAAAGCGTATCGTGAGCCTTTATCTAGACAGTTCAGAGTATCTGTCACGCACTGACTTCAGTTACTGTGTTCGTTGTCTTATCCAAGAATAAGCTTTTGCCCTCTTAATTATTCTTGCTTGTGCAGAATGCGGTGTGATGCAAGAGGGATTTTCGTTTGATTTCCAAAAATCACATCTGCATTCAGTCTGCGAAGTCAGAATGAGTTTGGTAACGTCTGTTTTATATAAGATATTTCAAGCATTTTTTTTCCGAAGAGACTCCGCTTTGAAAGTTTTTTTTTTTCTTTGTGTTTCTATTAAGGAAATAATTAGAGTTCTATGAAGAAAAATTCTCTTTGAAAGGATTCCTTGATATAATATACTCTCGTGTAAAAGTTATTCTGTAAGTTTTTTGGTTTTTTTATTTAATGAAGATGAGACGTTATGTTCGCAAAAACTAGTAAACTGATATATATACAGTTGTCAGAAACTGCTGTTGGCAGGAGTGCGAGTTTGGAAAGTAAGCAGAAAGTAGACTATAAAAAAAAAGTCAACACTAAATGGCCGGATATTACGCTGTGTAACTTTTTGGGTTATTGTTTGGACGGCAGATAAAGTCACTTAGTCTATTCAGGTCGTCATTTTGTCATTCTTCTCCAGGTGAGTAGGGATGGAGTTTTCATCAGTTTTTTAGTTCGTCTCACAGAACCGGAACCTGTACAGCATGCTGAAGGCCAGCGCCGCTGCTGGAAGGCTGATGTTGAGATAGATGCTGTTTTTGGACTTCAATCCTTTGTTCGTGGATAACGTAGTTCCTACGTACTTCCAAAATAAATCGACTTAAAACCCATCAATAAGTTTCGTAAACTAACTTGCCACACGAAACGTGTTGGTTGTGAAAGCTGAATCAAGTGTGGACCGCCTGCTGTTTCCAGAAAGATTGTCTGGACGCATTTATGTTCGTCGATTCATTTTATTAGTAAGCGAGAAAGGGATTCGGCATGTTAATCGAGGCGTAAGTGTAATCGTGCAGAATTGCCAGTTACGTATGTCTGTGTTGGTTGCCATTTTCAAACCACCTGCCTGCTAGGCTTCGCTTTAAGATTGTCTTGTTTTTGCAATGTCAGCCTGTCGAAAAGTAGAAAATAAAAACATCCGATTCCCCGTCGATAAATTATCGACAATTTGTTCAAATGCAGTGGCTGGTTCTTCCTTCGGTCATCCCACAACATATTGTTATTGTTTGATAAAGATTCCGTGCAGTGTTAAGAGACAGCGATGGGATGGAGTGCTAGAAAGTTCAAAGTTCAAAGTTCAAAGGCCTTTTCTTTCTACAGGCAGGCTTTCGTTTCTCCTTTAGGTGAAGTTGTCATCCCCTGCCATACTCATGACATCTCAAGTAGATGTCATTCCAAGATTTAACTAAGAACTAAATAAATCATATATATATATATATATATATATATATATATATATATATGTATATATATATGTGTATGTATGTATGTATGTATGTATGTATATATAGATATATATATATATTATATATGTGTGTGTGTGTGCGCACGTGTATGAGTAATCTAAATTTTGATAGCAAAGAAATGCTTATATATAATATATAATATATATATATATATATATATGTATATAGATATATATATACATATATAATATATATATATACATATGTGTGTGTGTGTGTGTAAGGCCCATTAAAACACTCTCGCTTAAAGGTAAGTACTATATTTCGGTGGACTAACTTCCATCCTTATTAAGTAGTGAATGACAAAAGGCGTTACATTAATGAAATATATGCTGTGAGATATACCCTTAGGTGATGTTTGGGGTCACCTTTAAGCTGATGTTGGTTCTATTAATTGTCTTAATCAGCTTCATCATTACCATAAGGAAGATATTGTCTGTATGGTCTGAGTCCCAGGCTCCATTGGAAAGATTGATCCTATTATCTTGTTGTTTTATCAGTGCAGATTCTACCCTGTAACATTTGTATTGACAACTGTTTTTATATAAAATTCAAGACGAGTTCCAATCCATGGTATGGTTCGTGTTATTTATATGATGGAAAATTGCCGAACTATGGTGTCCTTATCTAACTGATCATTTATGTTGAGTTAATCTTTCTGAGAGAGATTTTCCTGTGAAACTCATCATGATCTCTACAGGGGATTTCATAAACACCTAGTTTGTCTTTGGAAACTGGTTTCTGCTGAACATTAATTAAGGATTTCCCTAGTGTATTCAGATAAGTGAAGATGAGAGGATTGAGTTGGCCTAAGATTTGTGTGATCTCTCGCAAGTTGTCCACATGAAGGATTATGGTTTTGTTTGTGTATTTTTCCTTTTCTTTGTTTTTTGTGGCTTTTTTTATTATGTGCTTGGGGTATTTAATAAGATAAGTTGATATCTGATGCTTTCAAGTTCTTTGTTAAGAAAATCTAGGGAGCAAATTCTCAGGGCTCTAAGAAATAAGTTACGTGCTATGCCGAGTTTAACTGAAATGTCATGATAGCTGTAAAAATGTATGTATGAAGGTGAGAATGTCGCTTTCCTGAAGACATTGAATTTGTAGTTGTTTTTAGTTCTGGTAACTAAGACATCTAAAAAGGGGATTTGTTTATTGTTTTCCCATTCTATTATAAATTTTATGCTCTAGACCAAGGAATTTAATTTGTGCAGAAAGATATTAAAATCGACCCACTTGCTTTTCTAGTATGTTCAGATGTCATCTACATAATAAAGCCAAATCATATCTGCAGGTTTGATAGGGTTTATAATTACTGTTTCAACATATTTCATATATAAGTTTGCTCACAGGAGTAAGTTGGCTCCCCAAACTGCAACCAAATTTTTTATGTTAAAGTTGTCACCAAAGGACAAGACGTTATTAGTGACGCAGAACTCTACAAGTTGTATTATTCTGTTCAATTCTATGGGAAAGTGATCAGCAAATAGCTCTTAAGTTTATTTTTGAGGAACGTTAATATATCTTTTATGGGTACTTTTGTGAAAAGGGAGTCTAGGTATACATATGTACGGGGATATTTGCTGACCTAAATTTGTTGCAAAAGTCCTCAGTGTGTTTTAGGGGAGAAAGTTCCTAAAAAGGGGATAGTAACTTGGCTAACCATTTTGAGATTCTGTAGTAAAAAGCTTCATCACACGTGATTATGGAACGGAAGGGGATGTTATCTTTGTAAGTTTTGGGGAGGCCATAGAAATAAGATAATTTGGGATTGATTGGTTTATATTTTTCAAAAAAGTTCTATATTTTTCTTACTTTTACTGATGTTTCTGATTTTTCTGAAAAAAATCTAATGGAACATTAGGGCTCTGCTTTTTAAGTCTTGTGTTAGTAAACTTACATATGGAGTTTTTTCGAAACAGTAATTATAAACCCTATTAAACCTGGAGATAGGATTTGGCTTCGTTATGTTGACGACATCTTAACATACTGGAAAAGCGAGTGGGGCAATTTTGACGTCTTTCTACAAAAATTGAATTCCCTGGTCCCGAGCATAAAATTTAAAGTAGAATGGGAAAACAATAACCAAATCCCCTTTTTAGATGTCTTAATCATCAGAACTAATAAGAACTACAAATTCACTGTCTTCAGGAAGGCGACATTCTCACTTTCACACATACATTTTTATAGCTATCATGACATTCCAGTTAAACTCGGCATAGCAAGTAACTTATTTCTTAGAGTCCTGAGAATTTGCTCCCCAGATTTTCTTAATAAAGAACTTGAAACAATCAAAATCAACTTATCTTGCTAGAATACCCCAAGTACATAATAGAAAAAGCCATACATAAAGCAAAGAGCATTTTTTTCACAAACCCACAGAAAAAAAAAGGAAAAATAACCAAACAAAATCATAGTCCCTTATGTGGACAATTTATGAGAGACCACACAAATCTTAGGCCGACTCGACCCTTTTATCTTCACTTATCCAAATACACTGGGGAAATCCTTTATTAACGTTCATCAAAAATCAGTTCCCAAAGACATCTCTCTTGGAAAGGTGAACTCAACATAAACGATCAGTTAGATATGGACAACATAGTTCGGCAATTTTCCATCATATAAATTACATGAACCATACCATGGATTGGAACTTTTCCCGAATTTTATAAAATAACAGGATAATAGGACCAACCTGTTCAATGGAGTGTGGGACTCTGATCATATAGACAATATTTTCCTTAAGGCAATGATGAAACGGATTGAGGCAATTAACAGAACCAACGTCGGCTTAGCAATGACCCCAGGCTTCACCTAAGGGCATAACTCCCACTTTATATTTCACTAATGTAACTTATTCTGTCATCCACTACTTGATAAGGGTGGAAGTTAGTCCACCAAAATATAGTCCTTATCTTTAAGCTAGCGTGTTTAAATGGGCCTTTTATACTTAAGGCGTATCCTGGTTTAACAGAATCATGTATTACACACATACAGATATATATATATATATAATATATATATATATATATATATATATATATATATATATATATATATATATATATATATATATATATATATATATATATATATATATATATATATATGTTTGTGTATGTAAGTATGTCTGTATGTGTGTATGTATGTATGTTTGTACGTTTGTATATATGGATGTCTATATATGTGTGTGTAGAAATGTTAATATTTTAATTTTCCATCGCATTAAAGATCAGAAGCCTCTGAAGTTTAGTTAACGGAAGGATGTGGAATGAAATTCCTTTTTATTTTTTTTAACCACCCCAACCTGCGACTTATAAAAACTTTCCTTTAGAGTTGCCGAAAAACAATTTTGTTTTTTATTTGTTTATTTTATTTTATTTTATTTCTTTATTTTTATCAAGTATTTGGTCGATGTACACGGAGCAGAACTGTATAAGAAAGCGAGTTAAAGTTTACTCTCGATTGCTTGATTGTGAATTATCTGGCTTCACAAAGTTTGCTCTCGAATAAATACTTTTGATATATATGTAAATTTTTCATTCGTTTATTTCTATACCTTATTGCGCAGTCTTTCAGAGCAATGAATAAGAAGTCATTATGATAAGAAGATTCCCTCAAGTGTTACAGTTTCATTGATGTATCTGCTAATTCATCCATTTATGGTGCTGCTAAACGCCTGGTCACGTATTCTTAGTGATACTAACCTGTACCAAGTGGGATTTTGGAATATATAGTATTAGGAACTCATTTACGTACACACATACGCACGCACACGCATATATGCTATATGTATATATATATATATAAATAATAATATATATATATATATATATATATATATATATATATATGTGTGTGTGTGTGTGTGTGTGTGTGTGTAAATATGTAAATATATACAGCATACAGAACCGCTTGCAGGCAAAGGTGAAATACTCGAAAACTCGGCGTCTTCGAATTTTCCTGCCACCTTTCCTGAGAACTCTTTATATGCCACGGAACCATTGTGGCATTGGATGAATATTTCACCACACGTGTTTCCCCTTAGAAGTAATAGCGCTAGGATTAGATTGGGTAGGGTTTGTACAAAAAAAAAAAAAGAATCATGCTGAAAATGATTGTGTATAGGTACAGTGCATGCTGATAAAGCAAATGATAAGTTACTGTTTTGTACAGTACAATATTTCACAACAATTGATGGAAGGAATTCGTGATAACAATATAAACAATGTAGGCTGGAACATGACTTCAAACCAATGTCATCAGTTGGGTTCAAAATTTAGTCAGGGGCTCAGACTTGGAAGCAGTCACCATGAAAATTGTAAAAGATTATAGAAAATAAAGCTTTAATTAGTACCTAAAGCAATACTGAGTGCATTAGCACCATGCAGTAACAACCTATTTGAAGTACTATAATAATAATATAATAATGGAGCAAGACAAAGAAGGCTTTCAGTTGCCTACATAGCAACACATCATTTATTCATGGAAGTCAGCGTGTAAGTGTAGGGCATCAATGGAATTCTATCGACTTGAGACGAGTTATACTCTATGTATATTCGAGTCAAATTGTCATCAACCAAAGGCAGGAGTTCTCAGTTGTAACATGCAGTAACATTTCCATACGTTTAAGGTATATGATAATAGTAACCCTTCAGTTTACTAACCTATGCATAAGGATATATAATATATATATATAATATATATTATATATATATGTAATATTATATATATATATATATATAATATATAATATAATATATATAATATATATATGTGTGTGTGTGTGTGTATGTGTGTAAGTTTGTTTGTTTGTTTGGTTGTATGAATAAGTCAAACTGCCATCAGCCCGAACCCGATGGTCCTCTAAGGAGCTTTAAATTAGATTTGCATATACCAAAGATGCGCCATAGTTCTCCTTACATATACAGTACATTATATTTAGCGAAAGTAGACCAAAAGGGCTACATATACTACCTTAGAAGTATGATTTGTTATCAGGTTCTCTAAAGAAAAAATTAAAGTAAATTTGGACCCGTAGCAGAAACAAAATAGCTTTTCTAAAACGAATATTTTCTCTCTTAATTGCTGATGGGGAATGTAACTGTTGAGGCGTGTGTCAGGAAAGACAATTGAACTTTGTTGCCCGATAAATCTTTTGGATATTGATCGTCGTTTCTCGTGAAGTGTGCAGTGTCTGTGGTTTGCGATATAGGTCTCCGATGATCGCGGCTGATGGCGTGCGAATTCAACCGTAAATAGTCCTATGATGAAGGAGAGAATATTCCCAAGCACTTGGCCTCAGGCACGAAGGCCATCAGTGAAGAATGCCGACGACTATAAAATCCTTTTATGTCGAGCGAGCTTTTTATTGCATCGCCCGATCACTGTAGATAAATTTTATTGCCACTTAAAGGCAATTTCATACACTGTTACGGCGGTGCTAGCCAGCTTACTTGATATAATTTTGTTAGAGCTAATGTTTAAGAGCGTAATGTAGTAGTAAATGGAGAATTACAGGACAGAGTGCTCTACCTTTTATATTTATATGTGCTTTAATTTGTACGCAATATGTTCGTTATATCAGACAAAACGTTGTTCTTTCTTTAGATTTTATTCCTATTTCATTTTTTGAGGCATTCCTGTGTTCTCCAAGTTATGAGAAAAGCTGACCACCTTTCGGTTCTTTATATATTTGAAAGACTATCATTGCTGCCATCACCCATTCAGTCCCCGACTTCTTTTCCTTTTAGGTTCAGGCCAAAGACAACGGGCAGCCCCAGCTGACAGCCACCGCCCGAGTCCTGGTGAGAGTGGCACCTGTTCCCGAGACGTCAGCCCATCCGCCAGAACTCTCTCCGCCCGCTCCAGCACACGTCATGGAGACCGATCCCCCGGGCCATCTTGTGGCCTTCGTGAACGCCTACGATAGGGAGAACGATACCCTTTGGTACTATATCGTAGGTAAGAGATCTGTTGAGATTATTTATGTCATTTAAACTATTCTAACTATTTGTCTAATGGTTACCTTCCTTTATCGTTTTTTTTTTTTTGTCTTCGATGACATGACATTATTATTATTCAGAAATTGAACCGTATTCATATGGAGCAACCCACTGGGGCCATTGCCGTGAAATTAAAGCTTCCAACTAATACGGTGCTCATTTGAAAGAATTAACGTAAGGCAATAGGAAATACAGAAAGAAGAGATCACTGATTGGAAAATAAAAAGATAAAATAACAAATTAATAAACGAATAGATAGAAATGTAGGCAAATCATTAAAATCCAAGGAGAATTGTGTTAGGGTAGTCATGTGTTGTATCATCGCTTGGGCTTTTGAAGGTCCAGTTGCACAACATCCTCAGGGAGACTGTTCTGCAGTCCAACGGTGAGGAATAAAGAACCTGTGAAACTGAGAAGTTCGAGAGAGAAACACATTTACTGCATATGGGTGCTGGTATTCAGTGGATCTGGCTGCTCTCGGCAGGAAGATGGGATCAGGATCAACTGTGAATGTGAAAGATCTCTGTTACAGGTTGCATAGATTTTAACATATCAGTGTTATAAATATATTTGGCCTTACAATACCCAACTTCCCTGCAGACTCATTAGATATTTCGCCAAAGTGATATGCGAGTCAAAAGTGAAAACGCGTATTATTGAAACTTCATTCTTTCAGCAGAGTCCCATCCATTTGAAGGGGAGGATGGGGTGGTAAATCAGTACGAAATCCGCTCTTAAGTAGTGTTTCCGTTCTACTGAGTTCAGCCTCATACCCCAC
>NC_061100.1:52363286-52403286 GCF_015104395.2 Macrobrachium nipponense
TTTGTTTTCTTAAGTCAAGAGGAGTCACGATAATTGTGCTCTCATAGTCTGAAGATTATTTATTCTTGGGATTATTTATTCTTAGAATTATTGTTAGGATACCCGGATGAATCAAACTTTGCCGATATTGCAGTGGTCTAAAGTGCAAAAATGATTCTGTGGAGGGAGTCTTGGCATTTTGCTGCTGAAGTCCAGACTAACGTTTATCTGACATTTCCTTTTAGTCTTGGCTTTAATTGTTTTGTTTGTTGCTCCTGTTTATTTGTCGCCAGAGCTCCCGAATGTAATTGCGTGATGCTTCTGCATTTGGTAGTCAAATTCTCTGGAACTAGCGAGCTGTTGACCGGAAAAAAATAGAACGATCAAGAATGCAATGGAAATGTTTCTCGTCGCATAACTTATTTGACATTGACATGACTTACATTGTTAGGAAAATTGCTTCTTTTCCCCATCTCTTTTTTTGTATGTGAAAAAGGCATGGCCGTCTTCTTCTTCTTCTTCTTCTTCTTCTTCTTCTTCTTCCGAGGTTTTGAATTTCCAGTAAGAGGTGTACGTGAACGACGTGCTTGTGGTGTGTACGTGGTTCGTTTTCTGGTACGGAATGCTGTTGTAGCCTCAGAAATGCCGTTAGATTGTATTTCAAGTGCTCTGCTCGGAGGCTGCTGTTCCTCTTTAACATAGTTAGTCCTCGGCTTCCTTTCCCAGTGATTCCCTTCTAGTCTTCGCTTTATTCAGTTTTGCAGCTCCTATTACACTGTGGTGGAACTGACTTTAGTCAATTTATTTATATAATATGATAATGACCCTTTTTTCCTGATAAGTGTCATGTATATTTTGGTTGTGCTTAACTGAAGTAGCAGAGCCTAGTAACATCAGTCGTCGGTATTTTGGAGAATTCTGTTCAGCTCCATAGCCTCTTGGAATCAGTTTTAAACATTCGAGGCTTTGCTCCGCTCAGCGAGAAATCAGTAGCTAGATTGTTGAATATCCATTCCCCATTCTTGTTACCTGACTAAAATTTTATTTTTTTATGACTGTGCCTTAAATTCTTCTAAGTTTCTCTTGCTCTGGCTAAATTTCCATCCAGATTGACTGGAGGCTGCGCAGTACTACATCACTCAAAGTGTCTACATTCTACGACGTTCCTGCTTATGTCAGAGATAACGAGTCTTTTTCTCAGTTTGAAAAATCTTTCTAAGGCTGTGACGTCTCAATTTTAGAATATTTCGTTATGGAATAAGTTGAAGTGTGGGGGCTTTGGAAAAGGCAAATGTATTTTTTAGCTCAAATCCCCTAACATATATTTCCGAATTTCTCTTGAGTTTAGAGTGAGAATCAGAAACTTTTAATAACATTTGTAAACAGCGCGTCCCAAGTGTGTAACTTTTAATTTTTTTATCGAAGGATAAAAAAAAAAAAAATAAGGAAAACCACATGTGAAGCTTTAGCCAAAAATTGCAGATTTTCGAAGGATATTTGGCATCTTATGGATTTTGTAGTGTTTCTGAGGTATCTGCATTCTCTAATTATATATGCCATGAGCTGAGTCGAGTACCTTATTACTTCACGTTGCCAACATGAATAATCTCATTGTCATCAGTACTTCCCCAAAATCAATTTTTAAGAATCTTATCTCGCGTTTCATATTTGTTATTAACTAGATTCCTCTCTGGAGACCCTCCGACCCCTCTCTTACATAGTAGTTGTTAATTAATTTATTAATTAATGTATTTATTTCATGGTACAGATGGCGACGATAGTGGCCGATTCAACATGGGAGTGGACAGCGGATTGGTCAGCCTTGCCCGGAGCCTCGATCACGAAGACCAGTACCATTACACTTTGACCATTGCAGCTACTGACGGCGTTTACACGACAACCACTAAGGTTTGTATGATGACGGTGATGTGATGATGACGGTGATCATAAGACGAACACTGGGGTGATTCTGAATGAAACGACGAGAGATGGGAGAGTCGGGGGAAAAACGAAAGAAAATCAGGAAACTAAGGGAAGAAAGTGAAAGGCTTGTATAATGCCAGTGTCAATCAAAACTTTATCTATATAAAAAGGATGAAGAAAGGAAATTTAATCAATATTTTTTCAATTGTCATATAAATGGAACCAAGAATTTCATGAAAAACAGGTATCTTAGTTATTCAGACAATAAGCTCAATGTAGACAATATATACTTTGAATTATGGTATTTATAGGTTGGTTGTACCTTACGATGTTCATCCCTTTGGCAATAATATACATGAAATGACTTTGGAAAGATGGATTTTTTTGTTTAATTCTCGAGGTTTCTCTTTCCGAACTGTCATTTAGGAATATTGCTGTAGAACTATAACAACTAGGAATATGCCAACGATCACAAGTTCAGCTAACATAGAAATGGAAATGAAATCATACATAAAGATTTCAATCAAGCAATTAAGATATTTTAATGTGGTTTGCTTTGTTTCTTTCATAACTTGTTTAAATAAAAGAAATTGAGGGAAAGAGAAAAATTGCTTTGTATGATAGAACGGATCTTTTAGCTCGCTTTGCTTGTTTGTTTTTTCCTGTTTGTCTTTCTTTCCTTCTTTCTTTTTATCTATCCATCTCTCTCTCTGTCTGCCACCCTACGATCGATACTACGACAATTGCATCCGAGATCTAAACAGGATATGAAAAACGACATAAGCTACTTATGTTTTTTTTTTTTTATATATATATATAATAATGTTTTTTTTCGTGTGCACGAATGGTGGTAGTTATGGGAAATACTGTAAGATGTAGATTTTTCGAATTCATGAAAAGAATTTTGATATGTTAAAGTGGCTCACGTTTGCTAAGAACGTGTATTTTTGTTAGCTTATTTTAGCTTGCTGTGGATACGGATTTTAACATCACCAATCCCCAGATGCACGGCTGGACGAATTCTTACACGATTAGTTCGAATTTATAGTTAAGAGGGTCAATTCACATCAGTTTTTTTTTATAATAGATATCCATTTTGTGATAAATGTATTTTTATATACAGTACTATGAACTTATTCAAGGATACACTATCTGTTGAAAGCCTTATGGATGTAAACATATTTAGATATGCAAAATATTAATTGCTTATAGTTGTACGAAAGTTATATTCTTTAAAAAAAAAAGAGAGAATGAAAATCGAAATGTTTAGTAAATATAGATGTATGTATATGTATGTATATGTATATATATGGAATATATATTTCAATCAGGATTTTACATTAATCGTTTACAAACTTATAAAGTTGGCAGTCCTCATCAGGCATGAGACAGAAATATTCTTCACTCATTCTCTAAATTGCTGAATATTCATAATTAACTCTTTGGACGAAGCTATTAAGAGATTAAAAATATTTTTCCCTCGTTATGTCCCCCATTTTCCGCTGAGAGTAATTTAGAAAGGAAAATTATTCCTTTTGTCTGCGATTCGGTCTTTTATTTCTTTTTGGGGTCAGATAAAAAGCTGGTGTGTCCAGAATTCGGCCTTATTTATATCTATATATATATATATATATATATATATATATATATATATATATATATATATATATATATAAAAGTGTGTGTCTGTGTGCGTGCGTAGTTCGTGAGCGCTTACATGATAGTAGCAGAACATACTTGAATAAAAATACCCATGGATGAATCAGACAAAAGTCATGATTCTCATACGAGTAACTGTACGAATCTTTTTGAAGATGCCCGAACAGAGAAAAGCAATCAGGACCCTATCTTTTTTTTTTATTTATGTTTGAATATAGATATATATATATATATATATATATATATATATATATATATACTATATATATATATACATATATATATATATATACTATATATATATATATACTAATATATATATATATATATATATATATATTATTTACATATGTATATATATATATATATATATATATATTATATATATATATATATATATATATGTATATATACACACAGTTAGTTTTTGTTTCTGCGTGCATTTATGTGTTTCTGTGTATGAATGTAATTCTGTGAGCGCGCACTCTCTAGCCCTTGCTTGCATACGTTCTAATATTATTACTGTACTGACATATTCTAAATGACAGTTTAATGGTAGAAGGGTGTATTACTGGCAAGTGGATTCCACTAATGAACATCTGAACGATATGAATTCCAGAACACTGCTACAAGATGGCTTTAATGTCCTTCCTTTCCTGTTGGTTACGTCCCTTGTCGCTTTCTCTTTCTATTCTCTCCTCTTATTCTCCTGTTATCTTACGTTATCAAATTATTTTCCGCGAAAAATTGCTTTTAACGTGTGGAAATCACATAACTGATACATGCTAAAATTGAATTTGTAAATAGAGTAGTTTGTGTAATTGTAGGATCTTTTCGTCATGTGAATTATTTGAGGTTGATAGTGGCACTGTCCTTCGCCTTTTGAAATCCCATACAGGTCAGGAGGCGCTTCTTTTATCGCTGTTCTAGATCGGCAATCAAAGCCAGTTTGTTTCATATACAACTCTATCCTATCTCTTATTTCTCTACCTCATTCTGTCCGCTCTTTTATATCAGAAATTAGCATAAGACTGTAACTGCTTCAGTAAATCATATATCACTAAAAGGAATAGACTGACTCACCAGTAGCTTCTGTATCCATTCAGGGAAAGAACAGTGTCTCTTTCTAGATTAGGATGCGGACTCTCCACATTCCCTTCGTGCTCTGTCCTCGGTATTAGGTTCTGCATCCTTCACATTTCTCTTTGTGTCGAGTCCTCGTTCATATGCTATGTATCATACATATTTACTTTCTTTTATGAGTCTTCGTCGGGATGAGGCTCTACACATTTCTTTTGTGGCTCTTCCTCAGGGTTATGCTGAGTAACCTCCACATTTCTTGTTTCTCGCCCTTGGAATTCGAACTTTGTTTGCATCTTCCAAGTTTCCTTCTTTGTTACTCTCTTTCACCTTGTCTTGATCGCGGTCAAAATTGGGATTGAAAGTGATTTTATGTGCACATATATACATATATATATATATATATATATATATATATATATATATATATATATATATATATATATATATATATATACGACAGGGGTTCCGTTCCTGAGACGCGTCGTAAGCCGAAAATCGTCGTAAGCCGGAACATCTTAAAAAATCCTAAGAAAGCCTTACTTTTAATGCTTTGGGTGCATTGAAAACTATGTAAACTGCATTCTTATTGCATTTTTCATCAAAAAAACCTTCAAATATTGATTATTTTGCATTTTTGGTGTCATATTTCATCAGCCAGATCAGTATTGTATGTGTCGTAACCCTGGAACATGCGTCATAACCCTGGAAATAATTTCTGATGAATATAATTGAAAAGTGCCTTAACCTCGGAACGTCGTAAGCTGAGCCCGTCATAACCTGGGGACTGCCTGTATATATATATATATATATATATATATATATATATATATATATATATATATATATGTGTGTGTGTGTGTGTGTGTGTGTGTGTGTGTGTGTGTATACTACGTAAATGCACACGTTTTGAAATAGCAAAATGTGATGAAGTTTTCCGGAAGGGGGACCATTCTTAATTCGTCAGTTGTAGGAACATGCAAAAAATATGTAGAGGAAGTGTTTATAGTTGATATTAGAACCATTCCGTGCACTCATTTCCCAGCTCATGGTGGAAGTGATGGACGCCAACGACCACCGTCCCGTCTTCAGCGACCGAGTGTACGAGGGCAGCGTGAGCGAAAGCACAAAGCCTGGGGCCACGGTGCTGGCCCTCCATTGCAGAGACAAGGACCACTCTCCGTCTACCCCATCGTCCTCAGTCTACTTTTCCCTCCACCATTCCGATTCGCTGGCGTCCCAGGGGCTGTTCACCATCGATTCCTCTACTGGGGATATCATCGTGGCCATGCCCCTCGATAGGTAAGTCCTGATTTTTCCCTGTCCTCTCCGCCTCTTCTTTTCTTCTTCTACCTTTGACTTCTTCCAAGTATGAGAGCGGAGTACGATTATATTTAGATAAGACTTAGGTAGAGCTTGGGCCGGTACGCAGTTTGTTAGGTAAGTATAGGAGGCCTAATTGTTTTTATCAGGCATTAGAGGTTTTAGTGAGTTTGATTTCATTGTAGCCTATTTTGTTTTTTGTACTCCACAGCTTTTGTGGAGACCCAATATTCTTCATAAGATTTTCTTCGGATTTTTAAATTCTTCGTCTTCTTGTTCTTGTTCTTGTTCTTCTTCTTCTCATTATTATTATTATTATTATTATTATTATTATTATTATTATTATTATTATTATTATTATATTATTATTATGTCAGGTGTCATCGAAGTAAAAGTTTCCCCACAGCTACCTAAGTAAAAAGCATATAATTGCTCGCTAAGGCGTTTTTACTAAACGTACAAAATAATTATCTTCCCAAGGGAGGTGTGCAGCTCTCATGTGCTGACAGTCAGCTGTCGTGACAGAGGACGTCGAGAAAACGCTGACTTCGCCCGGGTGCTACTGACAGTCACTGACGATAATGACCACCATCCGGTCTTCTTTGAAAATACGATTAATGCCAAGGTAAGTGACATGATAGCACTTTGAGTCAAGTGTTGGGGTTGTTTTGCGATGATCTTACATACAGGTAAATATATATATATATATATATATATATTACTAATATATATATATAATATATATAATATATATATATATATATATATATATATATATATATATATATATATATATATATATATATATATATATATATATATATAATGTGGCCGGACATTTGCGTCCCGGACATTTGCGTTCCAGACGTTTGCGTACCTGGACATTTGCCTACCATGACTTTTTTCAAAGATTATTACCCTACATATAAAAAAGCAAAGGTAGTAATCACATCTAATATTAAAGGGTTAAACGAAATAGATTTGTTGGAATTGTAAATTTATTTATTTAGGTCTTAAAAAAAGATATTACAAATTTAACAAAAAGTAATAATTAAAGGTTAAAAAAATAAATTTCAAGTTTAAAAAATAATTCAAAATTTATGAATACTGTGAGTTATCCCCCTTTAAAAATTTGATCTTGTCTTCAGGAGAATATTTATCCAATAATGCCCGGGTTCTCTCATTAGCAGTTTTGTTTTTTTGCCGTGCAAGAATTCCTCGTTGAAAGTCGCTTTTTTTCTTTAACGCAATGACCTCCTCCTTTTTCAATGTTTCAATTAACTTCCAAATAGAGGGGTGTTGACAGGATAAAGAATATTGCAAGGCATTATGCAATCCCTCTAAACTATTATTAGATCTAGGCAACTGGTTAATAACTCTTTCTCGAACATTCCATGACGGTGTAGCAAAAACTGGTTCCATCCTTATTCCTCTTCTTCATCTTACTTGGCCAATATAAGTCATCTTAAAATACGCGATAAATTCTGATGGTAAATCAGTATCGTCAGATAAGTCAATGAAACCTTCAACGACATCACTTAAAGGAAGAAATGACAATGCAGAAAAACATCTGATTTTTAAATTGAATGCTTCATCTTCTTTGTATCGTGTCTGAATCCTAGGTCACAGATTTTTTTAAAAATTGACTTAGATAAGTGAAAGAGACATGAACTTATTGATGCTTCTGGAAACTTTTCAATAAAACCTTTCTGAGCTCCAATCTCAAAGTCAGTTAATAAAGATTTTGGATTAAGTTGCGGTTTAAGTTGCAAAGACGAATTTATATTTCCTTTGTCTTTCCCGGGAGGAGGGCAAGAACTCTGGGAATACTAAATGTATCCTCTTGTGTATGGATACAATATAGTTGATAAAATATTGAAGGACTGACTTTAAAAGTGCCATCTGCTGCCCAGTTAGGAGAATTTGCTAAATCTTCTAAGCCGTTATCGGTTGCAAAGATCAGTATTCTGTTCTTGTCTATGCCAGAATTAAACACAAGGAACTTTTCCCCAGTCGCGAGAAAACAGTAGCATTCCGGAATCTCAAAATGATTTATTTGCCGTGGGATTGGGGCTGTATTATGTGCCTTTTGTCTCCATCGACGTATATTTCTTCCCATTGATGAAAAACATGGCAGTTTTGAAAAGGAATACTCATCATCTTTAGCGACCGTTTCTCCGATAAGACTTCTTGATGGTTCATTTGTTGACACTGAAGAAGTTTTCAAATGGGACATAGCTTCTTGTGCTCTGACTTCTGCAGCTGAGGAGCCATGACAATGCTCATTGCTTTACAAGATCGCACTACACACCTCCAGTATGTTTTTGTTTCATCAGAGTTTTTCTTATGATAGTGGTAACTGTAATTTTCCTCGTCTACAAATATTTTTCCACCAGTGTTAGATTTCCGGAACTTAACCATGATTTCCGAAATAAGAAATAATGTATGAAAACCTAATTCCATTAGATGTTTGTGGTACACACCGCTGGGGAGAACTGGAATTGCTTTTTTTATGGTACTTATCTTTCAGCTTGTTTACCAAGCAACTCTTGTGTTTAATTCATAGTAACAACCCTTTTGCTTTAGGAAAGATTGTTATTTTTATTATTATTATTATTATTATTTGTGGTAACTACCTTTCAGCTTATTTAGAATGAAGGTAAGGTGTAATTGGGAGAGAGAGAGAGAGAGAAGAGAGAGAGAGAGAGAGAGAGAGAGAGAGAGAGAATAAGGTAACGTCAAAATAATACTGGAGGTACGCAAATGTCCGGTACGCGACTGTCCTAAAACCATATAATATGACTTGTCAAAATGTTCTGTTACAACAAATTCTATCTAATAAAAGGAGCCTATAAAAACGGCAAAATATAGAAAGTACTATATTTCAGAGACAGCTGTCTCTCTCTTCAGGTAGGTAAGGAATGAGAAAGGTTATAGAAAAGGGGTTATTTATACCAAGAGATCCATCCGCAGTTAAACCATTTTAGGTCACTCTCACTGATAATTCAGATGTCATAGATAAAATCTTCCTTCAACCAACGCTTAAGAGGATTAAGGAGGAATTATCAGTGGGAGTGACCTAACATGGCTTAACTGTGAATGGATATCTCGGTATAAATATTGCCTTTTCTGTAGCTTTTCTCATTCATTACCCACCTAAAGGGAAAGACATCAGTCTCAGAAATATAGTACTTTCTTTCTATATTTTGGTGTTTTTATGGGTTCCTTTTATAAAGTTCCTGATATACTGGAAGGCGCTACTCCTTCCGTAGCTATGCATGAACGGCAAACGGTAAACAGGAAAAACAGGTATTTCACAAAATAATAAATACAGTTTCCCTTTTATGTAGTTTAAGTTTGGCCTTGCTTTTGTTTTCCTGCCTTGTATTTTTATGTCGAAAAGAGCGTTGCGGAAAAAAGTTTTTCATTTTTTTCTTGTTGTTGGAGTCTAGTTTACACAACATTTAGTTCATCAGTCAGCATACTAAGTATCAGATTACAATTTCAATGTTCGGAAAATGTTAGTTTTATTTTAGTTTATACTTTTTCTATAGCTTAGAAACCTATCTATAATGCGCAACATTGACACATAAGTGTTTCCTTCCTTTTTCTTCTTTCTTGTATTTCTCCCGTCCAATATTCCTTTCTTTTATGGGTTTTGATAGTCTCTTAATGTCTCATTAATGACGCTGGATCACCCTCATCTTCAGAAAATTTCGCACTTGTATTGCATTTGTATTGCAAGATGCAACGTTGATGTTCCATGCAATATTCGTCCTTCAGGAAATGCGCCATAAGGATTAAACCCATCGAAGGCCTTGTGATCCTACAGCATTCTCATACTGTTAAAAGATCCTGAGATGATCTGAGATAGCCAAGTTGTTTGCAGGTTATGCTTTTCTCATAAAAAAATTCTCTTATTGTCGCATGTAATCACACATTTATATGTACACGCGTATATATATATATATATATATATATATATATATATATATATATATATATATACATATATATATATACACACACACATATATGTATACTATATATTTTAGATGTATGTGCTATATGTATTTGTGTGTGTGAGCTGGCGCGTGCGATCGGCCAATTAAATTATTTGAGTTTCACGACTAATTTGAAATTTAAGTTGGCGAAGTATTGAATAGTTTGATAAGGTTATTTTGCTTATTTTTTTATGACTGATTTACCAATGATACAATCGTCAACTTGGCAAGATAATAAAGCCTTTTGTCAGTATGGGCGAGTTACGGAACTGAGAGTCATACCTTGACGGTTAAGAATGAACGTGTTTATTTGAATTATATAACAAATGAAAGCATTATATCAGCTAGGTGGTGTGGACAGGGAAGGTTTACTTGCCTCCGAAAGTGAAGTTTTGCCCTCAAAGGTCCATGACGCTAAAAGATCAGGTCGGCAGAAAAGGACATTCATAAATAAGTAGGGATTTTAAGGTAGGTGTTTTTGATTAGACAAGCCTAAAGAAGAGAGGGAGCCTTATTTCGGAAGGTGTAGCAAGGTGAGGAGGAATGAAAAAGAAACTTTCTTCTCTCTCATTAACGAACGACTATACATATGAATCGATTTCAATTTATACTTCCACTTCATATGTATGCAAGCAAGTTTATACCTACGGATAATTACATAGCATAAAAATCTGATTATAAAAACAATTTTTTTTTCTATGATAAACGCGCGTAGTAACTCGGTACGAGCAACGATTTTGACCAGACCGGAATGTTTTCTCCTGTCCAACCAACTTTTATGTAACGTCTGTTGGTTTACTATGATCGATTTTTTTTCTAGCAAAGTGGCCATGTTTTGTAAACTCCCATACCATTTAAGTCGTAGAATCCGACTCGTGATAAATAGAGCTTTTAGCCGATATAATACAGTACTGCATCAGCGCTGTGATCTCGTGGATTTACTGTATTGTTTATTCTCGCAGAATATCTCTTTCCTCTCCATTTGTGTCCCAGAGCAACGGCGCTGTAACCAGAGTTAGTTGGTATTTTTTTTTATATGACCCTCTGTTTGAAAGTGAATTGAAATGTAGTTCCCTTTGTGTGATTTATTTGTTCAATGCCGCTGAGATTTAACGAGAGTAGGATCACGTGTGCCACAGACTCGGGCTTGTTTTGGAAATTTTCCTGTACCCTGAACTAGAGACATGATTGCCCTTGGCATCATTTAAAACTTCCCGCAGAGTGCTGTCATTTATTCATGTTTATTTTGTCTTTGGATTCTCCTGGGAGTTTATGCTTGATTTCTAAGTTTTCGTTCACTTAGCAATTCAGTTATGAAATGTTGAAATTACTTCGGGAAATGATTCTCGGTACTGATTTGCATGAATATCTGTGTACTAAGAAAAGATGGTAATCAGATGCGTTCCGTCTTTTGCCTGTTATTAATTATGCTACTGTGTCACCCAATAACCATAAACACGCACAAGCACACACACAAACACAGACACACATATGTACGAGTATATGAAAAAATCAAGAATATCGTGGGGTCACTTGATAAATACACATAAAGAAAGGAGATTTTGCTATCCATATCTAGCATTTTTCAAGTCAGTACTGGCTAGAGAAAGCTCTCTTTAAAATATTCGTCTTTTGCAGACTTTTCCTGCAGTATTTCCGAGTCTAGAACAACACTATATACATGCATACATACATTTATATATATGTATATATATATATATATATATATATATATATTATCATATATATATATATATATACATACATATATATATATATATATATATATATATATATATATATATATATATATAAACTTGCATCACATCACCGTGATTCATATACATACATTGAGCTACAAAAAGTCCTACAGTATCCAGTTCGCTCTACCTCGGAATTGATATATTTTTAGTTGATAATAATTTCGTCCTTTCGTGGGTTCGAACCCACGAGAGGACGAAATTATTATCAACTAAAAATTCCCCTTCGGCTAACATATGAAAATATATCAATTCCGAAATAGAGCGAATTGGATATTAATTGACATTTGTAGCTCGATGTATATATATATATATATATATATATATATATATATATATATATATATATATATGTGAGTGTGTATGTATGTATGTATGTATGTATTATATATGTATGCATGTATATAGACAGAAATAGATATAAAAAAGAAAATGCATGCCAGCATGCACCAACACCCTGGCTGTATTTTATGCACTTGTGCACTGTGCTTCAAGTTGCCTGTAGTAAATAACAACGCTTTTTCCGGGAAAGGACGCTGGAGCGGAAGCAAGGAACTACCCTGCAGGCTTCGTCAGAAGGGAAGTTTGTCCCTTCCAGTCCCTCTGACTCTCGCTTTCACCGTTTCCAGAATATATCTTGGAGACGTAGATCTCGCTGGGAGGTTGCTGTTCTCAGTACATTTTAATCTGTGTGTAGCGGAACCCATTAGTCACATAAGGGAGGTTGATATACATTCTGTTCAGGTGAAGGAAAATTCATAATGCACCGCATTATGGAGGGTCTCGGATAACCGTGAAAGAAGAAGAGGCAGATGAACTCGAATGCCCTGAACACTCCACCTCTCGACGCCTCATTCAATGCTGGTCAAGGCGATATTGAGTATTTTTAACTCTCGTAAATATGGGCGTAAGACTGGTACATATAATTCTTTGTATGCGTTATGGTCGGACAATTTATTCGTGCCCCAAAGTTGGGCGATGCGAAATGCGTCGGGAGTCATGAGGAGGAGGAGGAGGAGGAGGAGGAGGAGGAGGAGGAGGAGGAGGAGGAGGAGGAGGAAGATAGAGAATCTCATAATATAATTTAATATTAAAGGAGTTGGCAAGGCATTCATTGTCGAGTGGTGGCTTAAGCTGCTGCCGACGGCGTGATGAAGTATCTCAAGCTGAAGAGGAGGAGGAGGAGGAGGAGGAGGAGGAGGAGGAGGAGGAGGAGGAGGAGGAGGAGGAGGATCTTGCCAAGGATTCAGGCGGAAATTTCTCTCTCTCTCTCTCTCTCTCTCTCTCTCTCTCAGGGAGAGTATATGATACAAAGAATGAAAAATATGGAATAGGAAGATGTCAATAATTCAGAGAGCGACAGATATTAGGATTTAGAATAGAGTGAAGTCAGAAATGAGACAAAACGTATAAAAGATCTAATATGTTGTTGAAGATTAAGCTGGCCTTATGCCAGCACAGTCTCTTGCTCATAGAACAGTCCGTAAAAGGTCTAATAGAGAGAGGGGCGTTAGAGCCGGAGTACAGATAGCGATTTCAGATAAGAAGTCAGTACAGTCTCAGGGAGCGAGGATTTGAATTGCAGAGAGAGAGGGACACAGAGAGAGAGAGAGAGAGAGAGAGAGAGAGAGAGAGAGAGACCTGTACAAATTTGAGTGTGAAACTTTGAGAATGGTAGGTAAACGGGCGCGCGCGCGCGAGTATGCATTTATACAGAGAGGCACAGAGAGGGAGGCATGGTCCAGGAAACAAATGGAGTGCGTGACGCTTTCCTGTTATTGACGATGTCACAAACTAAGCATCGAAGGTGAGTTGGTCGAATCGCGAAACATCACACTAGAGCTTCCTCTCTCGGCGACTCCTCGTAAATAATGACTGCTGTTGCCCTGCTGACGTGTAAATTGGTGTTCTAGATTGAATTGGAGGCTGAAACCGTCCAGTGAATGGTGAGAGATGGCGCATGGAGATGAACGAACTTTTCCTCTGTCATGTAGATGAGGACATGACAACACCGGCATCCTCAACCGTGTCTTCATTTTTTTTTCGTGTCGGTGAAGATTCAAATAATGAATGATATCGTTGTATATTTTGTTATTCATGGAGAAGCTGCCTGCTTCTAACTAACTCCCCATTCGTGTTTCCTTCATCTGCAGGAGGCCATGTAAAATTTAACACATGGAGTAAAACTGTACTGTAGGTGTAATCTCTCTGGTTAGTGGGAGAAAAAATTATACATTATGATTATATAAATATTATATAATATATATATATATATATGTAATTATATATATATAATATATATACATATATATATATATATAGAATGTATATCTTTAAATCCACGGTAGAAAGTTAAGTGAAACAGGGACTTGGAACAAGTACCTTTCTACGTGGATTTAAGGATTTTCTCAAAGGGTGCCAAGGATTCAGATGTCATAGATAAAATCTTCCTTCAACCAACGCTAAGAGGATTAAAGAGGAATTATTATCAGTGAGGGTGGCCTAAAATGGATTAACAGGGTATGGATCTCTTGTATACCTGAAGAGAGAGACATCAGTCTTAAATACAGAAATTCTTGGCGTTTTTATGGGCTCCTTTTATTTTATATATATATATATATATATATATATATATATATATATGTGTGTGTGTGGTGTGTGTGTGTGTGTGTGTGTGTGGGATATATATGTGTGTCTGTGTCTGTGTGACTCCGTTTATGTGTGCATGTGTATATTAGAAAGTTGGCGAACGCAACACTACCGAGAATTCGTCTTTCCACGCGATTACCGACATAGATCTGAGCACAAAATGAATGAGAATATAATACCTGAAGCACGATCAGGGTAATGAAGAAGAAGGAAATGAGAAGTAGGACGAAAGAGCCTCCTCCTCAGCTTCCATCTTCGGCAGGCACTGGTGTGTTAATAACGACCATAGAGGACAGGCAGCGGAGCTTTCCACCAACGTCCTTGAGATAATTCATATTGGCTTCACGGCACTTAGCTCTCTAGTGAGCTTCTAGTATGACATCGTGAATGTGTTTCCCGACGATCGGCAATAGTTCCGGGAACTTCGCCTACTATAGCTTTATTGATTGGTTCAGGCTCTTTTGTGAGTGATAGCTACCTACCTGCTGCTGCTGTCGAGCTGGTGGCTTCTGTCTTGCCCTGAGACTTGCATGGTGTGTGTGTGTGTGTGTGTGTGTGTGTGTGTACGGACATAACACAAACGGCTTAGATTATAGCATTGTCCCGGTTTAACAAGTGTTCGCAGGAATGGATTCAAGTTTATTAATTTATGAGTTTGCATTTTGTTACATGCAATTTATAGGTATTTGCTTTTTAGCTCAGCGAGGGTATTCTTTATAGTGGCCCTTGTCTTGAGGGACGTAGGTAGCCATGTAGATTACTCGTTCAGAGACGTAGATAATACAGTTATGGTTTCGCCTCGTAACCGCACCCCCCCCCCCCCCCTCCTCTCTCCTCTTTCTCTCTCATCTCTCTCTCTCTCTCTCTCTCTCTCTCTCTCTCTCCTGTCAATTTGCAAAGTCGCCCTCCTTTTCATTCCTCTCAATCAACTCATCACCCAGTCAGTTTCTTAGCGCCAGAATAATAGGGATCCCTGGAACTGGGCGCAGAGAAGACAGAGCCCCATTGCTGGGGAACTAAGATTCACATCAGCCGCGCATTTGATGTCTAGGCCAGTCCCTTAAGACGCTCCTGATTAGCTGTTGATAAACCAATGACAGGGCTGGAAACTCTCAGTCTCTCTCCAGAGTTCACATGGGTAGGATCTATGTCCCACCTCTCCTGAAAGACGTATCCCTCAGGATAAGTGGGACATACATCCTGCCTATGTGAACTCGAGCGAGAGACTGAGAGTTTCCAGCCCTGTCATTGGCTTATCAACAGCCAATCAGGAGCATCGTAAGGGACTGGCCTAGACATCAAATGCACTGTTGATGTGAATCTACTATAGCCTCCCTGCGCCCGTTTTAAGAATCTGTCTTAATTTAGGCAGCATAGTACATAGTTAGAAGTTAATATTTATGTGCATGCTTCGTTATTGGTTAGACAGTTTCCTGTTCACATGTCATGGAATGACTGATCTGATTTGTGAAAAATCTTGGTTTTCCAAAGGGTTTTAGAAAGTAGGGAAAGGATATTAAACTGCTTGCAGGGAAGCTGCAGCATATTACACATTTCATTTGTGTGCTTGTCTTTCTGCTGTATTCTATTTAATTCCCCCCCCCCCCCCCCCCCCCCCCCCCCCCCCCAACTTTTTTTTTATCCAATGGGCTTAGCGCACGCACGCATATATGTGAGTGATAGTTATGGCCTATGGGTGTTCGTTTGCAGTAAAATTGACCACTGGTCTTATCGCCGTCGGTAACCTGCACGATCTTTTTTTTTTTTTTTTTTTTTTTTTTTTAAGGTGGGTGATGGTTTTACACGTGAGCGCCGGCAGCTTTTCATTTCTTGGTTAGCCGCAGTGTGTGGATTTGCGGTCTTTATGTTGTGCGTCGATTCCGACTTTTCATAAGGTATTAAACATGGTGCTCTCGTGTACTACATGTATTAAAAGCATAACATAATGCGTATCTGCATGTGTGCAGTCGTTGACATCTCAGGGTTTTAGAGTAACCGACGTCGATAACGTGTATTTAGACTAGAGTTCAGGAATGTAGTGCACACCACAGCTGCTCTCTCTCTCTCTCTCTCTCTCTCTCTCTCTCTCTCTCAGATGAGCATGTACAAGCTCACCTTCATATATAAATGATATGCATATTTATGTAATGCATAAATCGTGAGTTCCTTCTCGGTTTGTCGCGTTGCGTGCAAATTGGCTTTTAATCGTGGGTGTAACGTGTGTGTCTAAGCTGAATGCCGCATAAATGCTCATTTACAATGATCATTTCATCCATGAACAGCGCCCGAACAATTGCGCTCATAACACATCGTCGGTCGTTCTTCCATGTTTCCAAGGGAATAAATAATACTGTTTATCGCTGGTTCTTTTGTTTTTCCAGTCGTAAATTCCTACGTATTGTGACGGCAAAGATGGGTGGAGGGTGGGTGGGATGGGATGGGGTGGGGTGGGGGGGGGGGGTTGTATCCCTCCCCCCTTGCACTCTACCAGGAGCCAATACGGAAATGGGTGAACCATGGAGAGAATGGGAATGCGTGGCGGTGCATTAGATAGGAACGGGTGGGAATGGGAAGGAGTATTGGAATGGGGACCGTCCACTGCAGGGGCGACTGAAGAACCCGCCGGTGGAATCATTTGTTGTCTTTGGCCCCCTTGGATTTTTCGGTTATTTGTTGTGCCGCTCCTCTTTCGGGGCTGAGATATTGTATCCCTTTCTGGAGGCGATGGTAATCACGCTGCCATTTGTTCCCATCGCCATGATTGGTGTTTCGTCCGGTGTTCCGTGGCTGGCGGTGATCAATTGAATTATGCTCCTCGATGCCTTTTGTTCTCCCTCTTGTGCTCTGATTTATTTCCTGGCCGGAATCTTCTGCCTTTGGGTCAGTTTTTCATAGACTAGTTAGTTATTTTGACGTTTTTATTTGGTCGTTCTCTTTTATCTATAATTGACTTATTTTCATGATTTTGTTTGGTCAATTTTCCTTTTATCGACTTTTATTTGAACTCATTAAAGATTATTTGCTTTGTTTTATTTCAGGAAAAATGATCTGTTTATATGTTTCTTTGGAGATTTCTCATTAACGTGAATCTCTTTACCCATTTTAAGATACGGGCAATTATTGCTGATGAGGTATGATTAGGACACATACATCAATATACATTCACGATATCACATTCCTGCGTGGTTATATTCTGTAGATTATATCTTATTTGCCGTTGATTTATGAATATGGGGAATATGCGCTTGTTATTAGACATGAATATGGGTATTATCACGCAATGGTTTTATGTAAATATTGCAAGCAGGTTAGATGGCGTTAGTTAGTACTAAAGTATTGAGGTGAATGGCACTAGTCAGTTTAACACGAGCATGTGGATTAGTTGCCTACTTAGCTTTCTGTAAAAGACGACTATTGAGATGTCATTGTCTGTCCGTCCGTCCGCACATTTTCTGTCCGCATTCAGATCTTAAAAACTACTGAGGCTAGTGGGCTGCAAATTGGTATGTTGATCATCCACCCCCCAATCAAGCATACCAAACTGCAGCCATCTATAGACCACTACCGGGCCGTGAATGAGAGTTTCCTACAGCTGTACAGAAAACTCGATTGCCTTCAGCGCATCTTTCACTTGTTTTTACGGGAATACACTTGCAGTTCAATGTAAATTAATAGTAGTGTTTTATAGACCCTCCCTATGACATTCATCATAACGAAGCATTTTTGATACTCAAAAGAATCTCTGCACGTCACGATTTCCGCGAACATCTTGATTACGATTTCTCGAAGGAAAGATAAGGAAAAGGAGGAGAGCTCCCTTCCCATCTGCGATTCGAATCGGCAAACAGGAGGAAAGGAAGGGCGAGGTCACCGCTAATGCGTTCCTACCATTTATGGTTGAGATTAAATTTTAAAAGTGCCACTTGATTACACAATTCGTTAGCTGAATTCGTATCTCGAGGATTTAGGTTGGGTCATTGATGAGAATAAAGAAAAGGAAAGAGCGAGAATTTAGCTGTTGTTGATGGTAGTGAATTGGAAACACCCTCGTGTAATTTTGTGATAAGTGAAAGCCGATGTTTTTGTCAATCTTGTAGTTAGGCAGAAATGCATTAATTCGTTTTCCTTTATATATACAGCAAACTTCATGTTAGTATTTAGCGAAATGATTTTTCTGTCCCTCATATATGATAGCTTTTCAGTCATTGGGATATCTAGGGCATGTCACAGACCGGGAAGTATTTGAAATCTCAAACTTCATGAAGTTTGTCTTCTGCAGTGTCCCTCCTTAGGAACAGTCGAAGAAGTCGAAGGGTTGCATCGCAGTTGCGCAATATTTCGTGTTCCTGTGATACATATCTTGGGAGGCAATAACCCAACTGCCCGTATTATGGATCATACGCGATTGCGTGTCTTTGGCAGAAGTGAGTGTGATTTACCTCTGGCCGTGATTGAATGAAGGAATTTAGGAAGCGTCATCGATTGGCGCCTCCCCGCACTGAGGGTGATCTGTTGTGGTCTCTCAAGTATGTACGAGGGTGCTCTGTGTTATTTATCCTATAGGAAGGGTTATCTATGCATAGCGGAATAGGTCTGTACGTCGGCGGATGAACATGCGCTGCCGTATATGATATCATCCCTGTGATCGTTCCGGGACTTCTCATGACAAGTTGACTGCCAAGGTGTTATGGACGACACGTTAGTGCTGTGTTTCGTGACTCGCACTTCATCATGATGCTATCGGCCGCTGGGGTCGTGGTGCTCGGGAGTGTAGGTACGCGACTGTTGCTTCGGTCCCCTTCTTAATTTGTATTTTATTCCACTTGCTTATTTCTTTATCTATTTTGGAGAGCGCGGCTGCGTTCCGCCTGTCTGTCTGTTTGTCTGCCCGTCACCCCGTGCTAAGCTGACGGCAGGGCAGGGCATACCCAAAGCCAGGTCTGATGTGGTGATTTAAAAAGCGCTACCAACACCCAGGTGTGTTAGAAAACCATAATGGTGCAATGGCGTGCCGGATAACACTATAATGACGCTGTGTAAGGCTGCCTGCCAGTGCTGTGATGGAGGAGAGGGAATTGGAGGGATGGAGGGAGGAGGGAGGAGGGAGGAGGGGTGGGGGTTACTCCAAAGCCCCGGTAGAGTGAGGTTGGACGGGCTAGGTATTGCGGGCGGTCGGGTGGGCGTGGATGCATAATTGCTTGGGGGGTATGCTGCCTGTCCAGTCGGTAATGACAATGAATGGTTGTTTTTAATACGTTTTATAATTCCGTGTTTTTGTCTCTCTCTCTCTCTCTCTCTCTCTCTCTCTCTCTCTCTCTCTTTTTAAAGTGCTGTTTTGCCTCAAATTTTTCAAGAGGATGGTTCACGTTTCAATTACAGGAGAGACATCTGCACTTTTGTCTTTAACTTTCAGAACTTCGCCTACTTTTGATTTTATACATTTGTTTACGGTCTTTTTTTTTTTGGGGGGGGGAGCAAGTTTTATTATTTTCTTTATGTTGTTGTCTTCTTTTATGTGGGCTTCGCTTTCATTCGTTAGCGGTTAGACTTCAGAATCCTTTTCGATGAGGACGGCATACTACTTGAATTTCTGGTACATCAACCTTTAATACAGTACAGCAGTCTCTCTCTCTCTCTCTTTGTATGTATGTGTGTACACACACACATTTATATATATATTATATATATATATATATATATGTATATATATGTATATATACATATATATACATATGTATATGCATATATATATATATATATATATATATATATATATATATGGTCTTTATATTTTTAAAGGTATGTATGCCCATATTGATGTTTTATGTATTGTCATCCACAGCGTAAACTTCCCTTAGTATTTTTGTTCGTGGCGACAGTTTATTATGTGAATAAAGTCGATTCTAAAGCGAGTCCGAAAGTCTTTGCCATCAACCTGATAAAATTTCCCAAAGTATAAGGGTTTCGTGTCTCGGAGCAAGCTGGGAAAATGCGGAAAGTTGATATTAATAATATCGCAGTTGCTGGAAGAAAACGGCCGCGGCATGGCTGTCGAGGAAGAAGAGTACCGAAGACGTTATCGGGTTATAGGGAGGAACACGAGAATCGTTTTATGTGGGGCGAAGTCTCTCATTGTCTTTCGAGACACGGAAGGTTTGCACCCTGAGTCCATTTCAAGATTATCGTATATTACTGCACGGAAGTGTAGAGAGCGGTGGTACGGAGTGTCTCCGTCTTCTTCTTCTTCTTCTTCTTCTTCTTCTTCTTCGACATTTCAGGAAAGGACACTTCAGTATCATTCTGGGTAGGATGAAATGCTGCCACCCGGTCACTCTAACTGCGAAATTGACTTCGATATGGTCACTTTATCGTGGTTTATGTACAGATTGCATGATTTAGGCAATGAAAGGCTACACCTTGACCTGTCGCCATTAAGTAGAAGGTCTGCGCCTATTTTATCTAAGCTCACGTACTCATAGTAGTCCGTACTATAAATAAATGTAACACTTTTATTATGAACCATCCTATTGTATACTGTTGATTAATTGTAGGTTCATTTGTGCTAAAGAAAACAAAATATGTTCTCCAATATAGATGCTTGTCAAATATTATATATATATATATATATATATATAATATATATATATCTCTCTCTCTCTCTCTCTCTCTCTCTCTCTCTCTCTCTCTCTCTCTCTCTCTCTCTCTGTCTTTTTTCCTCTTCTCCTTAACACCCCATCTACTCTCTCTCACTTCCTCTCCTTCTCATTCTCTCTCTGTCAACCCCCTTCTCAAACTTCACCTTTTAGACGTCATTGATGTTTACACTATAGTATTCTTTTCCTAATGACAAGTCAAATGTGTACAAAAATTATGTATGATAAATTCGTAAAATAATTAAGTCTATTGGGATACCCAGCCACGTTTCACGGGCAGAACCAGCTCCCATTTTAGGGAATCCCTTCTCATCTCCGCCCCCTTGGGGTAGGGGATGAAACCCCATTATAAACCATCTTGGAATAAGAAAGAGGTAAAGGGAAATGCAAAGAGAGATCTGTTATTTAAAATAAAAAAAATAAATGTATGAATTAACAAATAGATAAAAACGTATTAAAATGGAAGGAGAATAAATAGTATTAGTGTAGTTTTGCATCGCATTTTCGCTTGAACTTCTGAAGCTCCAATTGCACGACATCCTCTGGGAGGCTGTTCCACAGTCCAGCGGTGTGAGGAACAAAGGACCTCTGGAACAGCGAAGCAGTTACTGCATATTGGTGCTGCATCTCAGCAAATCTGGTTGCTTTCGGCAGGCAAAGGGGATGAGGGGTCAATTATTGTGAATGTGACAGATCTCTGTCCAAATACAAATTATGAAAAAGTGACTAACAAGAGATCATCCGTCGAAGGTCCAAGTCATAACTGCTACTCTTAGGAAACAGAAACCTACGAAAACGAACCACTCTGTCCTGTCTAAAGAGATAATTCTCTGGCAGAAGCAGACATCCGCAACAGAGAACAGTAATCGAATAAAGGAAGCACGGATGACCTAAGCCAGGTTGCATCAATTATATCACTGTTATAAATATATGAGGCTTTACGAGCAATATATATATATATATATATATATATATATATATATATATATATATATGTGTGTGTGTGTGTGTGCACGCGCGCGCGTGTGTGTGGGTAGGTGGGCGGGTGGGTATGTGTGTGTGTGTCTGTTTGTTTGTTTGTTTGATAATACACTGACATCAGTAGATAGCTTCGTAATCGATGCGCCCCAGGATGAAGTCTATCCAAATAACTTAGGACAGACTGACACCAATAATGGAGAGTCCAGCTTCCACACCCTTGTGGCCTCCGGGTAACTCATAGGCAGGTTTATAGGACACGGGAATGTTGGAACCAGGAACCTAGTTTGCCCATACATTATTGGATGCCGGAAGCATGGAACGCGGAAAGCATTTCACCATCCAGTACACATCCCCTGTTTGTTCTCCCTATTTCCGGTGCTCTCTGACAATCGCTCCTTATTTTCATACTTCTCACTGGCGAGTTAGGCGAACCGGAGTCCCGAGAGAATTTGGAAAATGGTAACTCCGTCGCTTCACATCATTTATTTATTTATTTTTATTTATTTATTTTTTTTTTTTGACACCATAAATCGATCTCAGGTTTTGCTGAGGTCTTATTTTTTCCCAGTTTTCTCCTATTCACAGGCGCATGCAAAGTTTTTTCTTCGTGAGAAATATAGTAATTGGGAAGATGCCGTATTAAGAAGGAAGATTATACACTTAAAGATTAAAATAGGCAAAGCCTTGTCTAAATTTCTCATATCACTGATATCTTGTTCATCAAAAGAACAGAACTGGCCCCTGGAGGCTTCCTTGTACATGCATTGTATCACATTCTGTTAGTTTTAAATAAACACCTACATCGACAACGGATGACTGATGGTTCTTTCTGTACGTGATGACCTTTGTCGTTGTAACGGCAGTTTTTCATATCAGTTAGTCAGCCAGCCTTTATGAAATCAACATCTTGCATTTGGCACATTCTCTTTGATCTCTAACCGTATGATTCGACCTGGGACTAATATTTCCCCCAGGCAAGTTGCAAGGCTTGTGTTATATTATCATCCCTAACCCGAGCGTCGTACGGGAAATGTTTGTAACCTGTGATACTTTCAACATTCCCGTTATCTTAGAGGAATTCAAAATGGCTCTGTTCTCATGTGTTGGGTAATGTTGTCATTAACTATTATATATATCTTCTGTCATTTATAAAATACCTGTTTTCTTTTAAGTATTACGTATGTCCGTTCAGGAGCAAATATATCCCTGAGGCAGCATTTTTCATAAATGAAAATTATTCCGTCATTTACCGTAATGGTTGGATTCACCCATCTTCAGCCGGTTTTAATGGTGTAAATGTAACAGGAAGCGTCTGATACAGGTTTCCACAATGATGAACATTGCTGTCGAAAACTGTGGCTATACTGGTGTGTTCTCCACTCCTCTGCTGTCGCCTGAAAATTTTCTTGTCTGTACTTGGTTTTGTAGTTATATATATATATATATATATATATATATATATATATATATATATATAGTAATATATATATATATATAGATATATATATCTATATATATATCTATATATATATATATATATATATATATATATATATATATATATATATATATATATATATATATATATATAGAGCATCCTCCATATGAATTTTTATGGACCGTCGAATAATGTATTTACGTATGATAAATATTTATTTTTTGAGTATGGTTTCGCATACATAATATTCACAGAAGATTCACACAACTTGCACGTGAAACTGCTTTCTCAAGGATCTCGAACCAGCCTAGAATTGAGTTTCGGGACTTCACATATCTTCATAGAGCGGCACTGAGCATCATTGTTACTCGCGGAAAGATGGCTGGAAATGCCCTGGGAAAAACCTGGAAACCTGCTTCCAGGCCCCAATAAACTATTGTGGAAAAAAATCCAGTGAGGCATTTTATTACGGGCGAGGATAGAAAAGGTGGTAAGATTTCAACACAATGGTCGGACTACTTCGGTAAAATATTCCTCCGGCCCCGCGGGGACTTTGCTTACCCGCTGGAGGATAGGAAGTAAGGACAGGGGCAGGGGCTTGTGGGGGAACGGGCGTGCGGGCGCGACTGCACCAAGGCACCAAGTTGCCTTCAACAATAACCTTTCCACATTCTCTCTCTCTCTCTCTCTCTCTCTCTCTCTCTCTCTTCTCTCTCTCTCTCTCTCTCTTTTCATTTTCTTTCTTTTTCATGATTTTTCGAGAGAAGGTATAAAAGGTGGTTGGTTCTCGTCTCTAAGAGCAAGGCGGTGTCTGGATAAAGTTTTATCTTCCATAAGAATTGGCTATTGGCTTTCCCACAGAGAGAGAGAGAGAGAGAGAGAGAGAGAGAGGAGATTGGGTGACGCAGGCCAGGAGGAAGTATGCTGAGCTGTAATTCGGTAAAAGTCTCTTTCCATTATGTATAATTGTACATCATTTGGATCTTATTTGCTCTTGGATATTGTCTTAAGTATTCAAGGAGTAATATGCATGTCAATTTGCGCTAATGTCCTTTGACATTTCCCTTGTCGGACCAACTGCCTGCTAGCCAGCCAATTGTTTCCTCTTTTTTCCTGGTATTTCAAGGTAGGTTAGTGTCACTCTTCATTTTGATGAGATGACGTAATGAACTAACTCTCTCTCTCTCTCTCTCTCTCTCTCTCTCTCTCTCTCTCTCTCTCTCTCTCTCTCAATAAGCAATGTTGATACCATTCCCTCGGAGAAGACAGTGGGAAGTAGTGAGACAGAACGAGAGACGCCAAAAGTACGTTGGTGTTAATTAGGGCAATAGAATCAAATATCACGTTAATGAGCAGTCAGTTTCAGTCCCTGTGTCTTGGACTTTCTTGGCGGCTATAATGAACAAGTGCAAAGTACCTTGCTTTTTTCGTTTGGAATGCACGGTACTATTTGTTTCATGATATATGGAAATTTTGCTTGCAAAGCGTTTGATACTTTCATTTGGTTTTTGAAGTCTGGCTAGGAAACGACTGGAATTGGTTCAACGTTTTGGAAAATGATGACCTGTCTGAATACAGACATGAGGAATTATTAAAGAAAACTGGTGTTAACAGGGGTAACTTGAGTGTTGTATGCATACGTGACAATGGTGGATGACTACTGTGGTTGGGTGGTATTGGACTATGCTTACTTGATTGTATGAGTGAGGACCAAGACTAAATTGAATGGACAGATGAACTGATACATTCGACTTCGTCTCCAAAAGTGATAGTTTTCGATGTATCCCTGATATAGTGGTGTGCATGAGAGAGAGAGAGAGAGAGAGAGAGAGAGAGAGAGAGAGAGAGAGAGAGAGATATTTTTATGTAACTGTATACCCATTAGAGACGTTTTCTCTCTTTTCCAGAGTTACTCATGAGACATTTTAATTGCTGAGGACTAGCGAAGGGTTTCAGAATATTCCTTTGGTTCTGAGAGGCGTCTAATTATGACTTAAGGAAGGCTTTGACCCTCGTTCACTTCCTTCTCCGAAATTAGAGTTTTTCTGCCACACATTTTATACTCGCTTTTATATTGCCAAAGTCCACGTACATCTTGGAGGCAATGATAACGACGTGGTCCGACGTACTTTAGCAATATCAGACAGCCGAAGTGTTAAAGTTGACGTGATTTTGATGATAATAACAGCACCTAGATTATTATTATTATTATTATTATTATTATTATTATTATTATTATTATTATTATTATTATTACTATAGGTTTTAACCTTCCTTTGGAATTAATGTTTTGTACCGACTGCAATAACTGTTGAAACTACCGTTACCGTGGAGTTGTCGCCATGTTCTTTATTTTATTTCTTCACTTGTAATATTCCGTTTTCTTTTGGGTTGGCCCGCATTTTGCAGAAGTGACCGTTACTAGGCGAAATGCTGCTTTAATTAGCAGCCTCCGCGACACTTTTAAGTTCATTCAGACGTTTAAAAGGGAGAGATTCCGTTTCATCTCCGGGGGATATTGCAGGTTTCATCAACGTCTTCCCGTCCTCGACGAACGAGGCTTCTCTCTCTCTCTCTCTCTCTCTCTCTCTCTCTCTCTCTCTCTCTCTTATATAAATGATGACTTGGTATTTCGTAAGGTCTCAGTAGGTCTCAAGTCTCTTGCTCTCGTTTCACTGGTAGCACGATACGGCCCAGTCATCCACATAGACGTATATATATATTATATATATACTATATATATTATATATATATATATATATATATATATATATAAATATATATATATAGAGATATATATATATATATATATATATATATATATATATATGCATTTTTATCACATCACCGTGATTTCGTAAGGTCTCATAGGTCTCAAGTCTCTTGCTCGTTTCACTGGTAGCACGATACGGCCCAGTCATCCACATAACATATATATATATATATATAATATATATATTATATTTATATATATATATATATATATATATATATATATATATAATATATGCATTTTTTATCATTCACCGTGATTCATATATACATCGAGCTACAAATGTCCTTTAATATCCAGTTCGCTCTAACTCGGAATCAATATATTTTCATATATGTTAACTGAAGGGGAATTTTTAAGTCGACAATAATTTCGTCCTCTCGTAGGTTCGACCCAGCGCCCAGCGGACAGAGGAGAACTCAGGACTTCAGTTACATTATCGACTCGGCCAACAAGTGAGGTATAAGTTGATTCCGACGAGGCAGAGCGAATTGGATATTAAAGGACATTTGTAGCTCTATGTTGTATGTGAATCATGGTGATGTGATAAAGAATTCATAATATGGCTATGTGCGGCAAATGTTCGACTTTGTTAACATGGCAGAGGGGATTGGATATCGATTCTAATTACAGATACCTGAGTTCGAGAGTGATTTGTAAGGTCGGAATTGGTATCAACTTATACCTCACTTGTTGGCTGAGTCGATAATGTCACTGAAGTCCTGATTTCTTCTCTGCCTGCTGGGCGCTGGTTCGAACCCACGAGAGGACGAAAATATTATCAACTAAAAAATCCCCCTCCGGCTAACTTATATGGAAATATATTAATTCCGATGTTAAAGCTTGTATGGAAATATATTAACTCCAAAGTAGAGCGAATTGGATATTAAAGGACATTTGTATCTCGATATATATATATATATATATATATATATATATATATATATATATATGTGTGTGTGTGTGTGTGTGTGTATATATATAATATATATAATATATATATATATATATATATATATATATATATATAATATATATATATACACTTTTATATGTGCGTGTGTTTTATTTTTGTAAGCCAATTTATGCTTTATACAATGTTTTTTTAAGTGGAATAGAATGTCTTTTGTTGAAAAGTGAGCGAAGTAAAATTATGCTAATTATAATGAATTCATCTTCGAGTTTGAGTTTGAATAGTTTTCAGGCCGCAGTAATATAATTTGTAAATGTGCCCCGACCAAGGCATACACTAATTGAACATACAAGTACTTTTGATTAACCCTCTTGGTGACCGTAGTCATTTCACTTTTTTTGTCCTTTTTATGCGATTTTCATAATTAGTTATCAAAATGGGGTGAAAAACTCCCAAAAATTTTAGTTCATAATTATTTTTTTAAACCGTTCTTTTATTTTATATTTATTGTCCATAGTCACGGTAAATGATATTGAAAATTTAGTGAAAAATGACAAATAATGCGTTTTGATATATTTTGTTTAGCTATAAAACTGTTGTTGCTGCGGCTGGTATGTATGCGTACCTATTCCCATTTGTTTTCAGTCCGTTTAATGGGTTGTAAACTAAACAACCAAATTGAACTCGCTAAGTTTTATCAATTGCTGTGTGTAAGTGTAATTGGAATTAAACTACTGTTTGTCTTCATGAGATCAGCTTTCACCGGTCTCTTCTGGAAAGCTATATGGGTTCACATTTATGCAGCCTCGTGAATGCGCTACCTGTCCTTAATGTATTGAGTACCACTCTGTATCATCGTGGGCTCTCGGATTTCCAAAGTAAATCTAAAGGACGCTGTTTTCTCAAGTTTGGCTCGTGTAGATAATGAGGCTTGAATTTGTCACTAGTGTCACTTGGTAGTTTTAAATGACCTCTGCCTTCTGACACCTACAGATTATTAACTGAGAATTTAAGAATCTGATGGTGTGTCTTTACGAACTGTCAGTGAATCCAACGAAGGTTATTTTGTATTTTCAGGAGCCCTTTCTGTAAGTTTTGAAAAGTTTTTACACCGATCAGATACAATTTTAAGAATGTTGCACATTTCCATTTAATTCATTCTTTAGTCCGGATTTCCTTATTATTAGCATGGTCTACTGTAATTCACCTTGAAAATTATTTTATGAATATATATATACGCATAACGCTTAGTGGGTGAAGTTTGTGTTTTACCTTATAATGAAAAGTTAACTGCTTTGCCTATTAAGTGTAAGGTGCAGTTGTGCTATCAGTTATTAAGGGTGGTCAGTTGATATGGGGAATTTGACTAAGGTTTCAATATGTATGTGAAGTTAAAAATAAATTTCAATTGAAGATGTGGAGATTTTCCTTGTCATCACAGTTGAGTATTAATTAAAGATCAGAATTTTATCACAAACTACGATTTTAAACCAGTGTGGTGCATCGATGAAGAATACAGAAATGCGACAACCCTGTGGGTTACTGTGGAACTTGACACTAATTACGCGAAATCCGTCAGGAAGATGGATTGAAGTTACAGTTCCCCTAATCATTTCCGTGAAAGTTTTAGATATGGTAAAAGTAATGATTGAGTATAATTTGAGGTATTAACTTTATTTCTTGTATTTTCAGAAGCACATGTTCTCAGATAACATATTAGCGATCATGTCACTGCAAGCCAAGTTTCATGTGTTCTTTTTAGGCGATAGTCAGCTTTTTTTGTGTCATATCCGCGTTCTATTGTGTTCCTTATCTTACTATTAGTTTTTAATTTTTTTTATTTAATTAGCAACCTGTATTTGAATTTCATCTCGATTCCTGTACATAGTAATTATGACAGCTGTAGGTTGAAGCCAGTTATGGAGAGTATTGCAGTATAAGAGATCTGTCTTTCGTCTTGATTTTCCAGAATTATTCTCAATCATTGCCGCTTTCACATTAAATAACGATTCCTAATTTTGTGAAGAGAGTCAACATCAGTATCTTATATTTCCAGAAAATGAAATGTATGTTCGTGTTTGATTACTCTCTCTCTCTCTCTCTCTCTCTCTCTCTCTCTCTCTCTCTCTCTCTCTCTCTCTCTCTCATATTGCCCCAGAAAGAAAATTAGTTATTTTTCCTAGTTAGAGACACATTGGCTCAGAAATTACATTTTACGAACACCATAAGCGAGAAACTAAGCTAATCTCATTTTTCGCAGAGAATCACCTCTTCTGTTAGCGATGCAATAAATTAAATCAGCTCTGATACAAGGAATGGGTGGGGCTAAGAAACGTGTTTGTACTTTGGCAGAGGCTGTAGGAAAGCCGACTCCCTGTCGAATTAGAACTAAATTATTTGCGTTGTAGTACTCTCTGGTTTGTTGTTTCTTGTACTGTCGCCACTGCTACCACTATTAATCCTTCCATGCCCTCAGGGGATATTTCTACTGCTGCTTTACGCTAGTGGTATAATTCAGTATTAAGATTCTGCATTTGGACAGATAGATGTAAAATATGATTATAGCAGTGGAGCATCATGGCTGTAAAGTGTAAAACAGCAACCGTAGCAGTGTATGTAGCCAGAAAACCCCCGTTTGTTTTTCATTTTTTATCCAAGAGCAGATCAGGATATACGAAGATCCATGGAAGATGTAAGGGCCGCTACCGTTGACCCAAAGGCCATTAAAATTCAAGGATCTTCAGCCCGTAAAGATTGCTGTGGCTTCTGGTGGTCGGGAAAAGCAGCTTCAAGGCCCACCAACTCCCCCACCCCACCCGACCCCACCCTATCCACCCAGAACTCCCAACAACCTCCCTCCCATACCATCTTCTCCTTCAAGAGGGCAACAGGTGCTACGTAATCCTTTTAAGGAGATTCGTTTTTTTTTCTTAAAAAAATGAAAATATATAAAGAAATTTTTGAAGGAAGGTTTACCTTGCGCTTTTTACGTCTTCAGAATTCATGATTATCTGTAATGGCCTCTGTGTAACGTTTGAGCAAGTGTAGCTCGCCATGGTGAGCTGGAGTCAAGAAGCAAACACAGTGGGAAGTAGAATTTGGAATGCAAATAGCAAGGCTTGTAAAAAGTAGGGGGAAGGAAAGTGATAAAAACTAGAAAAGGGGAGAATTTTAATTAGGGAAGAAGAAGAGCACTATCTTGACGTTTGTATGTATGCGTTCATTCACACGTATTTTTACTTTTTTATTTCTATTTATAAATACAAACATACACACACATACTATATATATAGCTTATATATATATATATTTAATATATATATATTATTCATATTAGCTATATATATAATATTTATATATATTATATATATTATTATATATATTATTATATACATATATTCTTTGTATGCGTGCGGGTAACATTTCAACTCACAGGGAAGACATTCTCCTCCATATTTTAATTAAAGCAATTTGAGGTTGATATTTCGTATTTGATGGCCAACCTTCGTCAGACAAAAAGAAATTATATTCACCAAGAAGAGTAAAGTGATGAAAAAAAAATACTAAGAGTTGGTGTATTCCAATCGTGCTCCTCACTGTTTTTTTTTGTCTTACCCCTCAATAAATTAATAAATGTTTTTGCTAGAAATTCATTGACACTTCCGTAGTGTAACTATTCTGCATTATCATAATGAAAAGTGCTCATAGACATGAAAATATTCCTTAGCCCAGTGGTTTACACAACCTTTTCTAATTCTCACCCCCCTTCATTGAATGGCACATTCTCTGCGGTCCCCCCTTCCTTAAATACTGTAATTTACTGTCATAGTCGGCACGTGTCAATAGTTCACAATATTATTATATATATATATATATATATATATATATATATATATATATATATATATATAGATATATATAGATATTATATATTAACTAGAATAATATATATGTATAGTATGTATATATATATATGAATATATAAATCAGTTCCTTAATATAGAATTTGATAGTTTATACATTTAGACACCTAAATTTCATATTTATGTCTGAAATATTTTCTCAGTATTTTGAAATTCTGAATTCATCATAATTAATAGTTTTCAGATATTTATCCCCTTCATCAAGCATTTGCCCCCCCCCCCCCCCCCCTTCTTGGCAGCCCTTCGAGCCCCCCCCAGGGGCCCGCGCCCCACAGGTTGGAAACCACTGCCTTAACCAGTTATTAATTTAATTCAGATATTCTGTCCTATACAGTAGTTACAGAGAAAGGGGTGCTCTAGGAGACTTATATAATGAGTTTAATCTGTATTGCTATTAGTGGTTGTCGGGCTTCCTTACAACACATTTCTTTAATCTGTACCTTTTTATTCATAGTAGTCGTTAACAGTGTCTTGCAGCATGTAGCGTATCAAAATTCTGTCTAGGAAATAGCTGAGATTGCGTCCAGTGAATTTTAAAGACTCGTCGCTGCATTATGTGATACTTGATAGGCAACAACGTTGTCCAATTTTGCTGGAAATCTGTAATTCTTGTTGAAATGCTAGCAGTATTTAATGTTCTCTGCTGGAATGGACTCTCTGAGAATTCATATAAAAGTATAGCTATAAGTAGAGAGGAAATGGAGAAAGCGTTGTTGATGTTACAGCGCATGAAGCTTTAATGTACTGTTAACGTTTTGCTCCTCTCTCTCTCTCTCTCTCTCTCTCTCTCTCTCTCTCTCTCTCTCTCTCTCTCTCTCTCTCTCTCCTGTCTTGGCTTGTCTCTTTGGGAATTGAAGATGTTACCTCAAAATTAACCGCTAAAACGTTATGATAAGAGAGTGAAGTCAGACCTATTTCATCTCTAGCAAAATGTATGAGCTAAAGTAGACTTCTATGTCCCTTACACCGCTCGAACCCCGCCACGGAAGGTCACAGTCTTCATATATCTCCCACACGGGTTTAAGGCTTGTAGTGATACCGTATCTAATGGATATAGGGAATTCTACAACTTAGAAAGTCATTTTGGTTTTAAGATACATATATAGGTGATAAAAGGGACAAGTGGATCACCATATATATATATATATATATATATATATATATATATATATATATATATGTGTGTGTGTGTGTGTGTGTGTGTGTGTGTGTGTGTTGTGTGTGTTAGCGGTATCGGAACAATTATAATAGTCATATTTATGAAGTTTATCTTTTGATGAATATAATTAATGGGAACACATTTTTTATACATAGCTGCAACCCACGACAGGTGACTTCATTAAAAGATAAGAATATCGGAGATAATTAGTATCATGTCAACAATAGACATTACAACATAATAAACACCCTACTACCAGGTTAATAACAGGTTAATAGTTAATACTTTCACTAATAAGGCAAGACATAATACATACACACACACAATATATATATATATATATATATATACATATATATATATATAATTATATATATAGATATATTTATATATATAGCTACCATGCATTTCAGCTGCAGTGTCCAACTGTTTTTCGCCAATACAATACAATAATAGTAATACACAAGCGTCGGACAAGGTTGGTATTTTGGCAGATGATTTTTGAAACCCCGACCTAACTGGCAAAAATATGCATTGATGCGTGATGTAGGTAATTAAGGCCATTATAAGAGTAGTTAAAGGGTAGGTAGACTTACCTAAATTTCACAAGGACACCGATAGAGGCCTGTTATGATTATGACGTAGTTACACGTCATAATCATAACAGGCCTCTATCGGTGTCCCTGTGAAATTTAGGTAAGTCTACCTACCCTTTAACTACTCTTATAATGGCCTTAATTACCTACATCAGGCACCAATGCATATTTTTGCCAGTTAGGTCGGGGTTTCAAACATCTTCTGGCAAGACTGCTTTTGCAGCGGGCGTATGGGAAAATAAAAACTAAGGGGAGTTCAGTTTGGGACTGACTGACTGTGCATTAAAGGAACAGGTTATGGTGGTTGAGAGCGTAAGAGGCACTATTCCATGTTTTATGTGTATAGCATTTCTAGGTCCACAGAAACCTACACTGTTAGACATAAAACGGGTTTAATGATTTTTCAAAGATTAAAAACTTTCTTGACACAACACAAAAACCCGTAACTGACAGCTGAAAACAAAATCATGTCCACAAGTACATATCTAAACTTACTTATTACACTGTGAACAAAGTACTCCATAAATCTGTTTCAATGGAACATTAGATGCAAAATTAAAATTAGAATTCCAAAATTAAAATCTCCTATACTTTGTTCACAAATTTACCTTCAAAAAGGCGCATCTCCACTATAACCTATTGTTAGTTTTGAAAATTTCAAGCTTTCTATGGTAACATCTCGTTGTTGGAAATAAATATTTTTGAAATGTTGGCAAAATTGACCCTGTAGGGAAACCTTGACTTTTAATGGTGTATGATTACAAATTTGAGACAATTTGAAACAACAGAACGATGATCTTGGAAAATAATCAGTGGGTTTGGGATACGATGGTACTCGTGAGTATCTGAACGTTACTTGACGCAATAATGAAACTGCAGGATAATTATTGTTTTCAGTGGTTGTAATTGTGTTTGCATATTCCGTATTAAAGGATAAGTAAGTCACTCTATGGAACAATATATATTACACAATTAATATTCTCGTTCGAACACCAGCCCCGCACCCTCCCATGTAGATGTCAATTATCGAAAGCCGTGAGAGAGAGAGAGAGAGAGAGAGAGAGAGAGAGAGAGAGAGAGAGAGAGAGAGAGACACGGACGCAAAGACTGTACACGCAGCCCTTTATATTCACAAAGACTTTTGGGGGGCGGTCCTTTTAGTATATTACGTCATACCATGAATGAGTGGGAGGTACTTGTATGATGACGTTTTGCTAACATTTGCTAGTGTGCCTGCTTTTTAAAGAAATAAGGACTTAGTAGATTTACGCGTTATTTTTAAAGTTTAAGATATTCGTGTGTTCTTTTGGAAAATCAACTAAAAACTATGAATTCCCAAAATAAACACTATACACACGCGCCCGCGCCCATATACGTATGTATATATATACATACACACACATACATATATATATATATATATATATATATATATATATATATATATATATATATATATATATATATATATACACACACACACACACACACGTACATACCGCTTGCAACAATATTTGTAACAAATATACAACGTCGTCTTTGCGTACTTGGTTTTCCAGATCATTTTCGCCTCCGCCTCTTTCTGTGGTCAACTAAAAATTTTCCATCTATTGTTTCGAGCGGCAGTTTTAGTTTCTCTCTTCCCTTTTACTCGTTTATCTTTTTCATTTCCTCTTCCATCCCCTTTGCATCGCCCAGTTGAGGCTTGATGTGATCTATCCGTCATAGCTTCTTTTGTTGTCTTTGTAGTGTGTGTGTTTGTAGGTGTGTTCCAGTCTGGAATTAACGGAATGTGATTTTTTTGTGTGTGTGTTTCAATGTTTTGAATTTTTTTTATATATTTTACTTCTTCGAGAAATGCTTTGACCTAAGTTGAACTAGATACATTTAATTTCCTAACTATCTGTTGTCTAGACCGTTCATATTCCTTTGGATATTAAAACTTCGAGCCTCATGGGGAGTCCTACGCGTAACTAAAAGAGGAGGAAACGTGATAGAGTCTATTTGTCCTTTTTGCAATGTTCTTGTGTCCTTTAGTGCCGACGAGTATTCCGCAGTGTGCCAACGGGACCTCTAAATATGATAGATGATGTACACAGCGTGTACAAGCACGTTTTAAATGTTATTTGCTATAGCATCCGTTTGTTTGGACAATCTTTCGAATGCTTCTGTCATGGGATTCCATATGAAGCTGTATCTCGACTGCAAACGCTCGTAGAAGTTTGCTTTTGCTAAGCGTAATGTGCTTGTCCCAAGCGCATTAGTTCAGTGACCTCTGTGATGTCGATTCATGACAGTGTTCTTGAAAACTCCTCAGTGCTTGACGTCGTAGAGCAGGAGTGGCCAGACTTTTGGACTCCGAGATCTGCCCTAAAGACTGAGACTCTTTTACGATCTACCTTACTAGTACATAATCACATATTATTACGTGGGAAAAGAAATTTCAAATAGCGCCATAGGACGATAAAAAATGAGTACAATTGCCTCACTTATACACACACACACACACACACACACACACACACACACACACACATATATATATATATATATATATATACTATATATATATATATACATGCTTGTGTTTGTTGTTTGTTTATATGGGATTGTGGGGGAACGACGCGAACGACCATTTGGCCACCTCTGTCGTAGGGGTAGTTGGCTGACTGCGGAAGAAATACCGTAATGAGCGGCATCATTTATAGAGAGAAATGATGGCAACGGAATCCAAATCAATTTTCATCTTCCTGATGAACCACGTTCACGGAAATTTCTGAATGGGAGCATATGGGTAGGGGTGGCGGTGAGTGGTGAGGGGGAAGGGGTGAGGGGTGGAGGAGAGCGGCGTAATAAGGACAGGGAAGAACCGGAGCGCAATACTTTCATATAGCTAAGTAAATAATAATAAGGCCGGTTGTCACGAAATGAAGCCCCTATGAATGCCGTGCCGGGCAGCACAGCGAGACCAAATTAGTACCCGACCTCGTTGCTCGTTCAACCTCAGTCCTGCCTAAAACTGCGCTCTTATTGATGTATCCTAATGAAAATCGCATGAAATGGAGCGCACAGCAGACACGCGCACGCACCACACAACCGGTCGGGTATATCCGTGCACACGCCGTGACAGCATACCCTTTGCACACAGACAGACAGACAGACAGACAGACAGACAGACACGCGTACACGGTCTGAAACGTACAGGTCGGCCGGTGGTACCTGGCCAAGCCGTGACACGCGAGGGGTCGTGAGTCACGCAATGCATACCTGTAGTTGCAGCCCCTCACCTGTCAGGCTGTGAAGGAGGGTGGTGGCATGCAGCAGAAGGGAGGAGGAGGAGGAGGAGGAGGAGGAGGAAGACCGAAATGTTGATACACACAAGTAAAACGCTTATAAAGACGTTAAAGGACGCGGTCGCAAAATAGGGCTCATTTTGTGCACCGCACGATATTTCCCGGTATTGAGGCAATGGCGGTGTTGGGTTACATTTTGCTCGCCTTCCTTTAACTTGTTTCCTCATTCCTTTGGTTGAAAGCTCGACTGTACTGGACACTGCTGAATGGGGAGCTACGTTCCAGGTGAAGAGTCACCGTCCGTCCAGTTGTTGTATTCATGTTTATCCATTGGATAAAAGCGACTGTGGTAGAGCGTGATTGTACAACTTTTTATTCAAGGTTTTTTTTCAGCCCGACTTGTGATACATCCATAGTTCGATCAATGTTTTCTCATGTCTTACTGTGTTTTGCGCATACGGTGATCATTTCTGTCAGTATTATATTTATATCCTACCGTCAGCAAGTGGCCAATAATTCTGTAAAGTGCAGTACTTTGTCGTTCTTCAAGTTCTTTCGGGATCGGGAGGCGTTGAGTAGAATAATTTCAAGCTTTGCCATTATATGAAAGATGTATCTTACTTATGCGCATATTTACATATTGCACCTCGGGAAAATAATGGATCTCGTGTTGCAACGCCCTCATGAATAATGACAAGTTAACAGCCTTAACTTTTATGAGAAAGTTACATTTACTCATGTGTTAGTGGTGCTCATAGCTTTCATCACATGTGGACGTGCATGCGCGCGCGCACACACACAAACGCACACACACAGATACAAAATAATGTATTTATAGGAAATGTTCGTGCACTGAAAGTGAGGTTCGTTAATTTGGTATATAATACGATATATGTAGTACGTGAGTTTGTTTCGTAGGTGTCGAAAATAGGAATTCATTTCAGTTATGAAAGGGAGTGATATTTGATTTAATTTTTATATGAAACATATTATGGGATACATTTTTGAATTAAGGTTACGCGTGTATATTTTGTTCTCTAAAACCTACCGGAGAATTAGAAAACCTTTTAGTCTCATCTTTGCGAAGAGGTCCTGTGAATGTTCTAGTATTCTGATGATAACATTCTGTTATGTTGATTTACTCGATAGTTTCCATTTTTCTATAGCTGCCTCGTTTTTATTCTACCTTGCTTTAATTCGCCTTGCTTTTATTCTGTCCTGTTTGTGAATGGCCTTGATCAGTGTTTTTCACCTTTTCCGTATTTTTTTACTTATTTCTTCACATTCATCAAAAGTAACTATTTAACAGAGGAGGCAGATTTCCGTTCGACACTGATTAGCTGGTTACCGACACTACGCTAACAAGTGTAATGTGTCCCTTTTTTCTAATAGCCAAGCTTCATTTATGCAGCCCTGCACATCTTAATAATATTTCTTTGCCAGGCTTGATCTCGCCATTCTTAGAAAGATGACAGTGCACTTCTCTAGCCTGATACCCAGCAGAAATATCACTTTCTCATGAAATCTTTCTTATATAATGTTTTCCTTCCGCTCTGTTGTCGCCTTGTCTTATACTCTCTTTTTCGTGCATCTCATTAGTCTAATGCATCTCTCTCTCTCTCTCTCTCTCTCTCTCTCTCTCTCTCTCTCTCTCTCTGCGATAATCGATAGATTTTCATTGGTGTCTAGACTTCATCCTTCCCCCCCTCGCTAATTATATTTCTTCGATGCGTCACCTGTTCGGATTATTGCGATTATCGCGATTCAAGATTGAGTCTCTTGCCGTTTGTTTTGACCAAGTTTCTGGGAAAGCAGTGAGTGGTTGGGTTTGTTTTTGCCATTAAAGTCTATGAAGAATTCACTGGTGACATCAATTCACACTTCCCGGGAAATGTTCTGACTGGATTAAAGGACGGTATCCAGCTATTTAAAGTGACGATTCTATTATTGGTTTATCTATCAAAAATACGTCACAAGCAGAGTGTGAACAGAAGAGATGCTAAGGTTTACTTTGTATTTCCCCTGAACTCAGAAATGAGAAGTACGAATAAAAATGGAATAAAATCGGGATAAATGTTATTAAAGATGATCGCATCAGTTTCTGATTAGAACCCCGTTTGATGTTTTGATTGGCGGTTCACTGTATAATATCTGTTTTTGAATTAATATCTGAGAGGAAATTCGCAGCACGGCAGTGGAATTATTGGTATGTTAATTATTATCTGAATAATTTTAAAAGATCATAATTATTTATACTCAGGACGATCGAAATAAGATGTCTCTGAGAAGACCGAAAAGTTAATATGGTCACGAATCTCTCTCTCTCTCTCTCTCTCTCTCTCTCTCTCTCTCTCTCTCTCTCTCTCTCTCTCTCTCTCTCTCTTACTTTATTTCATGAATTGGTGTACATAGATGTATATGATCTCATCGTTTTAGAGCCGAAGCTGAATAAGTCTCAAGCTTTGCTGGGAAGAGAGCAAATGAAAGTTCATAAACTTTTCGAAAGATCAGCAGTTACCTGAAGGGGGATGTAGTAGTGTTACTTTACGTATACGTATCGTCTTACGCTTTTCCCTTAACGGTTCTGATGTTTTTCAACAGCTGGTGTCAAGTGTAAACATTTTTTTTCTGTTTCATATTTGCCGATGGTTTTCATCTGCATTGGACGATATTCCTCCTCACTGACCTCGGTTTTTCTTTTTCTGATGTGGGTATACAGGTTTGTTTTAAGCGAAGATGTCAACGTAGGAGACAGTAAAGATAATGTGGAAAAAGGCTTTCCCTGAGTCTTTCATCATGAATGTCACCTTTCTGCACAAAACGTCTATTTTGTGTGTGGAGGGGGGGGAGGGGGGGGGGGGGCGAGGCTGGTGTCATTGTCGTCCCCCCATTTGAAGTGGTCCACGTAGAACTGAAGTGAATAGTGAAATCATGTGAATTATTATTCAAGGCTGGTTTGCATTGTTTAAAGTTTCTTCAGGTGTTGATTATCAAGGTTTTTTTGGGGGAAAGTTATACATATGAGGAATATTAATCCTGTTGTATTGCTGCCCGAAAATTGCAACAAATACATCATTGCTTGACTTTTAATACTTCTTGGTAATAATATATTTATCCCCATGAATGGAATTACGGCACAAAATTTCGATGTTTGCCCACACACTTGGGCGCTCACAAAGGCACACACGCGGCCAGAAATTTCGCTTCTCCTTAATAAACGATGGTTCCAAACATACAATATTGAAAGGCAGGAACACTTACCTAGTTCTTTAAGTAACTGGTGAATTAAGGAAGAGATTACTTCTGCGGACACCTGTTTCTTGCATTAACTCATGTCTCAAATATATATATATATATATATATATATATATATATATATGTATATGTGTGTGTATGCATGCCTGCTGCATGTGTGTATATATATATACACGTATATTTACATAATATATTTGTGTATGAATGTGTGTATATATATGTATACATGTACATATGTACCATATAAATAAATGGCATGTGTATATATATATATATATATATATATAGATATATATATATATATATATAAAGTACATGAATATGAGTGAATGTATAACCATCAGATTTAAGAGCTTTGTAGGTGACGAATAATAACTTTCCACTCTAAAAAAAAAACCTGACAAGATACGTGTCTGTCCGACTGACAGCGGTAGCAATTCTGTTTTTCATTGTTGACAAGAGACGCAGAACTTCAATTCGAATGTCAGTGATAGTGATACTGCATATTGTATTGTGTGAATAACATGTACAGTGATTTTGATATGCAAAATGTCTGATGTTTCGGCGTGCGTTGTTGATTCGCTAGGGTTGCTCAACTGTACGATTTGCAACGCCTGCCTCTCTCTCTCTCTCTCTCTC
>NC_061100.1:52413286-52485786 GCF_015104395.2 Macrobrachium nipponense
TGTTGGTGCAGCATCTCGAAACAATGCCACGAGGCTGCTTCTGCTGCTGCTTTTCCTTCTGGTTAGGGAGATTTCATTTTTCTTAACCTCCCCCCCCCCACCCCCCCGCCCCCTCCCCCCCCCCACCCCTTCTTCCACCTTCCCACCCATGTTTTTTTGTCCTTGAGTAAGAGGTGGAGTTTTCTCGTCTTTACTTTTTATCTCATTTCTTTGTTCTTGTTCCGTTTATGCGCTTTCCTTTACCCCTTTGTTTGTTACCCTGTGGCAGTTATATCCAAGACTCGGTTTTCAAGACACGTGGCGTAGTCGGATGTGACGTGATGAATGGTATGCTTTGCAATTACAAGGCCCTTAGTTATGAAGAATTCTGGAAGCCATTTCAACATTTAGAGAGCTCTCTTTGGTATAAGGGTTATAAGTCTGTAAATAGTCGGAAGAAGACAGTTAGGAGATAATAGGATATAATTGACACTGAAATTAATTCATGTGGGTTAGGCATCTTTGTTTATGTATTGTTTAAGCAAGTGGAATTTAATAGACAGTCTTTGTTCACATCGTCAGTGTAATGTTTCAGGATTATTTAAACAGAAGAAACTGCTTATTTCTTCTTGCTTGTGACCGGAATAAAAAACGATCATTTCCTTTACACAGCAATGAACTATGAAGCTCTTTCATGCGGCAAAAATATTAACACTGACAAAAGCACAGACGAAGAGGCCGCACCATAATAGTTGATTATTGATGGACGATTTCAAACCTGCAGAAAATGGTCGTCATTGGCACGCAGGACAACTTCTTTCCAAATAAAATGGAGCTTTGTCCTATTCGCCAAAAGGGGCTTCATTGCTGATCTCTCCTCTCAGAGTGGATGAGGTCTCACAGGCTCCAAGAGTGTAATAAATAAATTCTCTCTCTCACTCATTCTCTGGGTACATTGATCTCATTTTTATTTGACGCTCGTACCCTCAGGGCAGCTATAACAATGCAGTCATCTTTCTCCACTTGTTTTTGCCCCTTTCACCCACATTAATATGAAAAAAGAAAGAAAGAAAAAGAACTCTCGTCTTAACGCTACTTGCAGCTCCTCGTCTGCTCTTTTAAACGATATGTTTTTTAATGACATTTTTTTAATTAGATGTAATTCAGTACCCGAGGTCAATCACGCGAGTATATATCAGATCCAGTAGTAACCGGTTCATTTCACAGGCTTCTGTAGTTTTTTTTTTTTTTTTTTTTTTTTTTTTTTACCGCAGTTCTAGTTAAGTAATCCTTTATTTTTCTTCCTATTTTATTTACTTAAAAGCTTCAAATCAGTCGAACTGCTTTTTGTTTTGTTTAGGTCTGTCTTAGTGTGTATGATTACTGAATGATTTATTACTTTGATTAAATTTGTTCATTGGTTTCCATCGGGTGTTTGCTCTGCATCTGCATCATAATTATATACAATAAATGATCATGTTTCCATGGTTACTAAGCATATGTATTAAACTCTGCAACGGAAATTCCCTCAGGCAATGCCGGTGGTCTCTTCGCCATGGAGCCGTCTCTTGGGGTCATTCGATTAGCGCGGGAGTTGGTCGATTCTGACCCCAGGGAATACCTGTTGTTGGTACGAGCCATGGACCACGGCAGGCAGGCCAGAGCCGCCTCTGTTCCAGTGCGGGTCATCGTAGCATCATCGCCAGAGGCGCCGCCCTCCTGGAAGGAAGGGGAGGCTCCTAAAGTGGTGGAAATGAACGAGTGGACTTCGGTGGGGTCGGCGATAGCTCGTCTGGCAGCGACTTCGCCGTCCTCTCTGCAGTATTCGATCACCGGAGGGAACGACGAAGGGGTTTTCGTCGTGAGTCCCTCCTCTGGGGTCGTCAGCCTGGCAACGACTCTCGATTTCGAAACGACGGCCTGGTATAACCTCACCTTGACGGCTACGAATTTGGTAAGTGCCTTTGAACAACATTTCAGTTTTGTTGTGGCTGAATTAGGAAAACAATTTAATGTCCGTCTAATTGTAATTGTTACTAAGGTAGATTCACATCAACCGTGCATTTGATGTCTAAGCCCGTCCCTTACGACGCTCCTGATTGGCTGTTGATAAGCCAATCACAGGGCTGGAAACTCCTCTCACTCTCTCGAGAGAGTTCACATAAGCAGGATGTATGTTCGTCTCCTGAGGGATACTTTTGAAAGACGCATCCCTCAGGAGAGGTGGAACATAGATCCTACCCATGTGAATTCTCGAGAGAGACTGAGAGTTTTCAGCCCTGTGATTGGCTTATCAACAGCCAATCAGGAGCGTCGTAAGGGACTGGCCCAGACATCAAATGCACGGTTGATGTGAATCTACTATAGTAGTTCTGCGACTGTGTTTGACAGTAATGATTACTTGGGAGCGAGGCACCGTAAAAATTAATATTATTACCGTTACTGCAGATTATGAAGTGTTATCAATCACGTCGTAAGTGTAAACCTTGTTTTGCTCTCAAGATAAAGGGTATTATTATTATTTGAAAACCCGTAGTCTCGAAATTTTAAAAGGTGTTGGAACCTTTGAGAGTCTCGTGAGGCCCATTATTTTTTCATTTCATTTATTTCACCCGAGGCCCCTTCTGCTTCATTTCCCCAGGCGGGCGTGCAGCGTGACACTTGGCTCGGAGTGACCGTCTTAGACGAAAATGACTGGTGGCCCGAATGGAACGACCTCGTCTACCAAGGAACAGTGGAGCAGAACGCCGCTGTCGACACGCCGGTGCTGACGGTGCATTCCTCCCAGGCCAAAGGGCACCCGGCGCCCCTCACTGTCTCTGCTACCGATCGCGATAATGGTCTCAACGGCAGAGTCACTTACAGCATCGTTGAGAAAAACGTCGCTCAGTTTTTCTCCATTGATGAACATACAGGTAAGGGAACGTCTCACTCTCTCTCTTCTTCCTCTCATATATCTATATTTATATCTATACCTATCTGTCTCGGGCAAGTAGGTTTATAAACAACCCTGGATCGTATAAGGTTAAGCACAGTGTCTATGATGATTTTGAAATTATAGAGCAAGATGCTGATGAAATCTCTCCATATTCGCGAGTTCTCAAACATCAGACAACTGTTTCCATAAGTCTTCTTCTGCCCCTCTGTCTATAGCTTAAGAGGTTTTTTCGTATTTTGATTGTTCTTCTTGGTGTCCCAGTTCCACATTTTGAGGCGTTAGGTTGTTCTCATTTCATGTTTCTTATTTTTGATAATATACTGTGTATTTTTACTATTTATGTCGTTTGCTGAGCCATATTTGGCGATTTTAATTGCTGTAACCTTTGCATTTTAGCCCTGATTTACACACACACACACACACACACACACACACACACACACACACACACACACACATATATATATATATATATATATATATAATATATATATATATATACTGGCTAACCAACCCGGTGTTGCCCAGGAAACTCTCTCTCTCTCTCCTCTCTCTCGCTCGTCTCTCTCCCCTCTCTCTCTCTCTCTCCCCATCCCTATTGGGGCTGACCTTGGACTTGAAGGGCATTGGGAATGTCTCTATTCATCCCAGCAACCTCAAAAACTATGGATTAGACGCTAATATCTGTCGTTTTCGGTTATTTCTTTTCATTTCACCTGCTTCCTACCCCCTTCTCACACACCCCCCCCCCCTCCCATCGGGACAGAACTTAGACTTGAAGGGCGTCAGGAGCATCAAGTCTTCATCTCAGCGGCCTCGAAAACCATGGATTAGACACTAATATCTGTCATTTTCGGTTATTTTTACGTCGTCCCCCTCCCACCTCCTTTTCAACCCCCTTCTCACAACCCCCCTTGGTGCTAGTGATGTCTTACCCCCAACGGTGTTCTTTCCCAGATGCTAAGTTATATGTATACCAAGTTTGGTTGAAATTGGTCAATGAGTGTCAGTGTGTAATGTGCACGTACATAATCCATTTTAGTATTATATATATATATATATATATATATATATATACATACATATATATATATATATATATATATATATATATATATATATATATACGTACACACACATATATATATTATATATATATATATATATATATATGAATATATGAATATATAATTATAGTATATATATATTATTATAATATATTATATATATATATATATATATATATATATATATATATATATATATGAGTCATATCACATTCTTACGTGATTCATGTACATACATCGAGCTATAAATGTCCTTTACTATCTAATTCGCTCTACCTCGGAGTTAATATATTTTTATATATGTTAACCGAAGGGGAATTTTTTAGTTGATAAAGAGATTTGCCGGCTCACAGGCGCGAACCATCGAACCCAACAAATCCTGGAAGCGCGGTGTGGTTTAAAGCTTCACTGTGCTTCCTGGATTTGCTTGGTTCGATGAATCGCGCCCGTGAGCCGACAAATCTCTTATCAACTAAAAAATTCCCCTTCGGTTAACACATATGAAAATAAATTAATTCGCCGACGTGAGATCTAATTTAAATATGAAGGAGGTATTCTGTTTGCTAGCTCCATGTATATATATATTAATATTATACTATATTATAATATAATATATAGGAATAGTATGATATATATAACAGAATATATATATAATAGAATATAATATATATATAAGTATATATAGATATATTAAGAATTATATATATTAATTATATATCATATATATTTAATAATTAATGATGTAATATTGTATATATTAATATATATATAGTATATTTGAGTATTATATATATTACAGATATACATAATATCTATGTATATATATATTTATATTATATATAATATAATATATATATATATATGTGTGTGTGTGTGTGTGTGTGTGTGTGTGTGTGTGCACAAAGGATAGCCAAAAAAGTTCGTGGAATTTTTACACACAAAAAGAAAATATATATTTATATATATATATATATATATATATATATATATATATATATATATATATATATATATACAGTATTCGACAAGATATTAGGCCGCGTAGCATCAAGCGGCTTAATATTATGTCGAATTTTGAAGGAACGGAAAAGTTGGGAAGAAATTTCGTCAGTGCATTATGCTGTTTACAGCACGCAGGGAGGGGGTTGGGGCTTGGACGCTGACAAGGATGGGGCGCTCAGTCACTTGCTTGGAGATTTAATAAGCAGCTGTATATATTTTTTGGTCAGCGGCCCCACCCTAATTTTTGCCTACTACATATCACTTTATTGTCCCCTGTGACCTTCATATGGGACAAGACGGTGATTTAAGCCAACAGATAATAACAGAGATATGTTGTTTGACGCAACCTGGCCTCAAAACAAAGCATATGTCGGATCAGTCGAACTGAATGTCTCCTTATAACCAGCTGATCCGATGTCTGCTTTGTTGTAAGGCCAGATTGCTTCAACGACATATCTCTGCTATTATCTGTTCACTCAAATCACCGTCTTGGCCCATATTAAGGTCACAGGGGGCAATAAAGTGGTATGTAGCTGGCAAAAATTGCGGTGGGGGCGCTGACCAAATATAATAGATACAGCCACTTATTAAATCTCCAAGCAAGTGACACCCCCTTCCCTGCGTGCTGTAAACAACATAATGCACTAACGGAATTTCTTCCCAACTCTTCCGTATCTCCAAATTTCTACAAATATTAGGCCCCTTGATGCTACTTTAGTCAGTCTCCCCCCGCCCTCCCCCTTCTCTCTCCCTGTGATATTATATATATATATATAGTATATATATATATATATTATATTATATATATATATATACTTGTATATGTATACGTTTATAATTCCTAATCTTTGTTTTTCTTCATGACGCTTTCTCTCCCTCTCACCCTTCCCCCTCTTTCTCACTCCGCACTGCCACGATACATACCTACGTATCTTTAGATACTTTGATAAAAGTTCTCTCTCTCTCTCTCTCTCTCTCTCTCTCTCATTCTGAATTTTGACGCGAGAGATTTTTAATGTCAGCCTTCAATCTTTCTCCGCCCCGCCTGGTACTAGAAAATTCTGAATTCTCTCTCTCTCTCTCTCTCTCTCTCTCTCTCTCTCTTCTCTCTCTCTCTCTCCGTTCATTAGGGAGTGTAGCCCGAAATGAAAGCCACTTCGAATGGGGAGGGTTCCTTCGTAAATGGAGCGAGAGTACACCATAAAAGGGGAGGGGGGATAGAAATGAAGGGGGGGATTCTTGATTGGATAGAGGGGGCGATGTTCTGGATGAAAACTCTCCATGAAGACATCTGGTGCTGGAACCCAAGTGTTTCTGGAGGGCCTTTGTAGTAGCTATGGAAGGGAAGATCCGACACTACTTTTGCACATCAGAAGTGTTCATACGAATGAATGCCTATGACGAGTAATAAGAGTTGTTATTATGAAATTGATAAATTTTGACGATGTAATAATGTCATGCTAATTCAATTAGTTGGGCCATTTCAGCTGTTACGATTTCCAGTTCAGAGTATTTGCAGTAAATAGACTAAACCTAAATTTTACCAGTATTCAGCAGCAAACTCGTGATTTACCTAGAGCCTAGAAACAGATGCATCACATTGAAATGTGTACGGTAATTTCCGTGTCTCCTTTGTTACTAATTTTGTATTATATATATATATATATATATATATATATATATATATATATTTATATATATATATATATGTATGAATTTTTATCACATCACCGTTATTCACATACATATTCTGAGGTAGAGCGAATTGGATATTAAAACACACACACACACACACACACACACACACACACACACACACACACACATATATATATATTATATATATATATATATATATATATATATTATATATATATATATTTATGATCACTTCAACACCTGACTCTTTTATCACACATTACCACGGGTGAAAACTAAGAGTCTAGGTTCTGACCGGTTTCGGCTTTATTTATGAGCAATTGACGAAGTCTTAGGCAATAAAGTCAGGACCTTATTTTTCACCTGTGGTAATGTGTGGCATAATATATATATATATATATATATATATATATATATATATATATGTGTGTGTGTGTGTGTCGTGTGGTGTGTGTGTGTCTGTGTCTGTGTATGTTTACATATGTTCGTGTACAGGTTTATATTTGTCACATTTACCGTGACAATTTTTATGTTCATAAATATTGTGTTCACGTGTTTGTGCACGTGTGGAGTTGTATGTATTTGCGTGTTCTTGCAATTGAATCGAGTGTTGCGGTTTATATAGCGATGAGAAGTTCTTTTTTCATTTCGTCTGTAAAAATGGAGCTCTAGCTGTAATAGCTAATTAGCCCTTGCTTGGTGTTGGTATTTTTAACCGAAGACCAACTGGTGTGTATTACGGAAACGCATTGTTATTGTCTCGTTATAGGTTATTGTTCATTATAACAAAGCTTCATCGCAAATAATGGCTGTTTTCGATGCCCAGTTTACCCGTCATGTCCAGGACATGTTGGAATTAATTAAACGGAAAGCGGTAGGTTTTTTTCTCATTAGTCGTGGAGTTAGATTCTGTGTATTGTTGGTTGGTTGTTATTTTGATTAGTGACTGGTATCTTCAGTCTCCTCTTATGTCCACTACGGCGATGAATGCAGACTTTTTTTTATTACAATATCACACGATCTTGTCATTACATTGTGATTACCAGAGACCTATGTAAGGATCTTTGCTCGATTTTGCAACAATTTTGTTGCATGTTGGCTTCCTATGTTCATCCAAAATATTAATTGCGTTCCAGCAAACGAATTTTGTGGATGTGTGGATTCATTATTTGAATCTAGATCCAAATTTGAGAAAGGCCGATTTCTCAGTAATTTAGTTATTTCCTTTATCACGGGTTTCCAACTGATGAAAATTTCAGTAACAAAAATCGTCTCAATGTCTTCGGTAATGTTGCCATAATTCAGAAGTGAAAAAAATGATTTCTCGTGACATGGTATTACCTGTATCAAAATCCAGCCCTACTCTTCATAGCAGTTTAAAAATAACTACTTTGTTGTTTCCTCATGAAGTTGAAGTGAATTTATAACTTTCATATGAGCGCCCAGGCTTCAAGTCTTCATTTAACTGATTTCAATCACTGTGAAGCCAATAAGTTGGGCTATCACGAATTTGAAATATACTGACACTCACACGAAGTGAAAAGAGCAGTTTACGGAAGAAAAGTGTAAGAGAAAGGAAATTCAATTAAAAAAACCGAATAGTGGAATTCGAAGCGCAGACATAAATTGAAATTCAGATGAGATATTGGAAATTCGGTATGTAAAGACTGTTAATCAAAATTTAAGTTGGAGACTGGTAATGCGAATTGAAATGTCACTTGGGATCAGATTAAAATGAGAGACTGGATAGCAAACCGAAATGGGAGAGGTGGAATCGATATTAAATTCGCAGATTGAATTTGGAACCTGGATTAAAGGAACCTGTGCACGGGAAAGCATTCACACAAAGCCACTCAATGTTTATCGTAGAGGCTCAGACGGTACCATGTTCTGAGGTACAGGGAATTTTTTCATAAGTTGTTTTTCAAAATAAACGTCATATGGAAAAGGTTCACGATTACCAGCCTCTGTGGTATTATCAATTGAAATATTTGTTCATTTGCTTATAGTCATAAACATCTATCTTCCGTGTTCCTAATGCAAAAGACAAAACAACCAGCAAAAGTACTTTATATATATATATATATATATATATATATATATATATATATATATATATATATATATATATATATATATATATATATATATATATATATATATATATATATATATATATATATGTATATATATATATGATATATATATATATATATATATATATATATATATATATATATATATATATATATATTCAATTCACCTTACGCCCTATTTCCGCTGTTTTGATTTTTAAAAGAAGAAACAACCAGAAAAAGAACTTTGCGTTATACTACACATGTACAACACACACACACACACAGAGATATATTATATATAATTATTTCATTTTTCAACTTACATTTTTTTCTGCTAAGGGGGTGCTTCTGTTTGTAGTGTTGCCCCTTCGACTTTCAGAAGGACTTGAGCAGAGCGGTTAATATATATATATATATATATATATATATATATATATATATATATATATATATATATATATATATATATATATATATATATATATATTATATATTGTTATGTTCTAACAATGGGAGCAAGTAGCTTATCACAACATTAACTGAATCTGATCAAAGATGCAGGGTCAGAACATACAAGTAAAAATAGAAAAAAAAGAAAGAGGAGCTTTAAGGCCTTACTTTAACAACAAGGAATATTACAGGTAAACACTTGGGTTTACTCAACTTTATTATATTTACATTTGAATGCAATCAATAGCCGAAGAATGGGGAAATTTCAATAGACAGGCAGAACAGCACCCTATCGAGTAATTAGATTTACAACAAATTGCAAATACTGAAGACAAATGGGGATGTCCTTTTAAAAGGGACGCCGAAGAGTAGATTTCCATGGCTATGGCCACGGTGTGAGTACAAGTCGAACTGTGGTTTCCACAGCAAAGAGCATATGTTCTCTCTCTCTCTCTCTCTCTCTCTCTCTCTCTCTCTCTCTCTCTCTCTCTCTCTTAGAAAATTTAACCTGCGTCTCCAAATGGTCATATGTAAGTATATAATAAATGTACTCATTACGGGCCATAGCGGCCTGATGGAATTTTCTTAAAACTGACAGTTCATATTAGCGGTGTCACAGTTGATTTCGGTCACTCAATCAGCCGGTCCTCGTCAGAATCTGGTGAATCTGAGCTCAAGGTTGGGAAGCGCAATCCAATTGTTCAGTTTGCTGTGGCGTTGTTCTGCTTCTGCGTTAATTGACGAGAACCTCAAGGTGGCTGATTCAGAATGTTACGTATTAATAATATATAATTCATATATATATATATATATATATATATATATAATTTTATATATACATATATAAATATTATATATATATTATATATAACATATATATTATATATTATTTAAACCCATATTTAAACCATGAGAATATAAGAAATGTTTCAGGATGAAAATGTGCTCCCAGTGAGTGTCTCATTTGAAATATGATTTTGTGGTTGGTGGTTAAGAATTTCGGTGTTGGTATTTGTAGAGTGGGTACATTCTTTTTAACTTTTGGGTTCATCAGTATTGTCTTTTGTAAAAAGCATTTGCCATTTATAACTTTATGTTGTTATAAGTTTGCAATCAGTTTTAAAGTTTTAATATAAACTTATTTTTTGTTTTCTATGATTCTGCGACTGTTCTTTGCAAGCAAAGGTAAAAATGTTTATTAATAAAGAAAAATATGATAGTATTTGTATTTTTTGAGGTAGTTATTTTTATTTTATTTTAGGCATTCTTATTGCAGTCATCTTTTTAAAGCATCATTTTCTCGTATAGCATAATAGTCTGTTGTACGTTTTGGAGCATTTCAGAAAACAGTCGATTAATATTTGGTTTTCATCCCGTGGCCCACTTTCCGAATTGGGATGCGGCGGCGATGGTTTTTACGTCCGGCTTAATTCCAAGCGTTGTAGCGTTAGGTCATATTAGTGGGAATTAGCATTTTAAGTGATTTATTTCAAGTGATGACCGCTGTATCGAAGATCGCGCCTTTTCAATTACTCAAGCTATGAATAATTAATGAGTGATCAAGTCTTTGATATTGGAGCGGTGAAGGGAATTTACTCGAGCTGTTTTTGCTCACGTACAGGAAGCGCCTCAGGGGTGGCACTCCAACATCCGCTTCGCTCCTCCACTTATTCCATCTTTATTTATTTTATTTATATATTATAGTAATATATATATATATATTATTTATATATATATATATATATATATATATATATGTGTGTGTGTGTGTGTGTGTGTGTATATATATATATGTATATTCGCTCATTCCGATGCGGTGTTGGTCGCTGCTGATTATCTTTTCTTGTTCTTTCTTTGTACAGTCGCTCAGTGGAAGGATGTTCATTGTTTACTATTGTTGTGTATGAAGCAGATAACAGACTGATTATTATTATTATAATGATAATGATGGATCTTGATAGGTCAGTAGCTAGACCGGTTGTTTCACCGTCCACAAAACTGCGCTCGATTCGTGACCTAGGCAGACTGGATTTGCATACAGTTCGTTAAAACCGTGTGTGTGTGTGTGTGTGTGTGTGTTGACCTAAGTAGCGAATAAAGTCCCTGATAGCAGTGCAACTGTGATGTGTTGTGATGAGATTTGGGTATGGGGCCAGCAACCTCTTGAAGGCCTAGTGAAACTCGCCAGGTTGAAGGTGTGTTTTGGTTTGGAAAATGAATTGATTATTATTATTATTATTATTATTATTATTATTATTATTAATATTATTATTATTATTATTATTGTTGTTGTTGTTGTTTGTTTTGTTGTTGTTGTTGTTGTTGTTGTTGTTGTTGTTGTTTGTTTGTTTGTTTGTTATGTCCCGCGGATGATTCTGTAACAATGACTTTCTTAGAGAGGAAGGCATTATTTGATTTCATATTGAAATTGATGACGGGAAAAGTACGTCTATATCTTTTCTCTGGGAATAATTACTGGGAATAATTAAAACTGCACGGATGATTAAAGAAAATGAATGCTCTTAAAATCGGTAATCCCTCAGATTTGTTCTGATTATTCCAGAATTCCCAGCTCAACTCAGGGGAACGTTGTGTCCATTGATTACCGTTGGATTTGTCCCTTGGCCCAACTGATTGTATGGATGAGGCTTCAACAAGAGGTTTCACGTAAATGTTATTAGCTATTATGGGATATATAGTAGCTGACCTGCTCGTCTGACTGATAAATCTTTTGGCACACAGGTATTATCTTCATTCATGAAAAATTGATAGAAATTCCTTCAGTTTAACTCTGCTTCACTAATCTGGTTATCTAAGTAAACGATGTGAATCAGAGTGAACAAATTATGCCGGCAATTGGAAACAGGTGGAATATGTAAATGAACTCAGAAGACCTGAAACTGCCATTGATAATGCAATCAACACCGAACAATGATAAAACTTGAAAATAATATCGTCAGTCCTCAAACATACCGATGCTTATGGGTAAACGAAAGCATTTCACGTAGTGGTAAAAAAATCAATGTCTGATTGGCAGACACGGATGAACTTTATATTATCTCGGAGTGGCAGAAACTGAACAGTTATGTGGGAAGTATTAATTTGGGTCAGCTGCATAAATTTCATGCTGTCTGAGACTGATAAAATAAATTTGAGCCGAACGTTGTTTCTGCCAACCTTTGTAATATCTTTCTTTATTCTCAAAGACTTTGATAGCTCTCTCAAAGGTTTGCCGGTACGAAAAATGGATATGTTCTTTTCAGTGTTTGGTGAATAAATAACCGAAGGGCACCTGCGGAAAAAGCTCGGTACATCTCCAAACCTTGTGCACAAGTAGACGTTTTTAAAATACATTGTTTAATATTTGGTATGGGACCTTTTTCTTTTATGTATTGATTGTCACTTTCTTTATAAACAATCTTCGTAGTAACATCCAAGTTGGAGACTAGGTATGCTCTTGAACGTTCGACCTTTGGATTACATTGTAGGCAAGCAATTTTATATTAGATTTCTTCGTTATTATTGTTGCAAAGAACGTCTTGTCAGTTATAAAGAAACAGTCTGGGGAGCATAAGCTATTTTAACGGTTTGGGAACGTATGACTATCGAATTGTATGCGAAAAGTCTTGAGGAAAAAGCACCAACAATATAAAAAAAAGAACTCTTTTTCAACCAGAGTTTCTCGAAGTATCTCCTCCAAAACATTTTCTAATATGGTTATGGAAACAGCTCAACGACGTCTTCTTTCTGTGTTAATGAAATGATGCAAAAGAACACGTTGCCACGTCTGAGTGGGACTTGGGGACCCTTAATTATGTCTGGTTCATGATGCAATTTTGGAATTATTTTCAAAAAAATATTCTTCTTGCGGAAAAGTATCAATAGGTTCGTAATGACTAATTGGCTGTTATTTCATTGCTGATAATAAGTAGATTTATTATGGAATGATAAATTGAATGAGAAATTATTTGGCGGGGTTACAACAAATCAACATACACTTTTGTGTAATATAATTTTTTGGAGATTTTTATGTTAATAATCATAAACATCTGTCAGAGTACATTGTTCAAGTGTAATGTCATCTCCCTAGCTAATTAATATAGTGGCCAATTGTTTTGGTTTTTTGTTAAATGGAAATGACAGAGTTCTTATTTCAAAGGCATTTCTTTTTATTGCATGTCGATAATACTGATACTCTGATAACTTCTTCACTAATAAAGGTGAGCGAACATAAACCGTGATGAAAAGAGCTAAAAAGGAATATTTAAACACTTCTGAAATAATTTAAGAGAAAACCTACAAAAACCGACGACTGAAGGAAGAAACGAAAGAAAGTAGAATGGAAGTCATCAAATTGCGCGTCGTGTAATTCGATAGTATCTTTATATATTGTCACACTTTCCTCCAAGCCTTTGAGGAAAGCGGAATCACTCCAACTAACACATTTCTATACTTCTATACAATGGAAATGAACGACGATTGCATTATTTTCCATCGTAGATAAATTATATCAAAACATAGTCCCTGCGATTCAAATCATTTAGATGCATTGTTATTGGCAAAATATTTTCATGAGTATGAAAATATTTTCTAGGAATCTGAAAGTGTTTTTATGAATCTGAAGTATCTGGTCAGAAGGACGAGAGTGTACGGATGCGTGTAAGAGGTTCACAGGACGAAAAAAGTTGTTCTGGAAAAGTTTTTTCATTATATTCTTTCCAAAGAAAAATGTCAATATCTGACAGGTGGCGGAACGCCTCCCCTGTAGAGGGGCTGCATGCAGCTCAGTAGTGCGGGAAGGGGAGGAGCCCTTTCTTTTAGTTTCGTTTTTTGGACGAAAAGGGGTTTCAAGGTCAGAGTAGTGTGAGGACCGGCAAAATACTCGGCTTACGTTAATTCGGCATTTATTCAAAATCCATTGGAGTAAGACTTGTGTGGAGACAGACCCCTTTTTTTTCTAAGAGAAATCGTAAGGAATGTGGTATCTCCATTCGTGTGTGTGTGTGTGTGTGTGTCTTAATACTCATTCGAAAGGAAATGTAGAATTCTGTTTTGATTAACTTGCATTTGAGACGGCGAATGTTCAAGGTAACATAAATATTTGATCACTTGGATGAAAGGAATTAGCATATTGTTTCTGCAAATACATTTCCTCGCAAGTGTATCCTCGGTGGGACTAAGTAAAAAAAAAAAAAAAAATAGGCGTGTGAATTCGGGGAAAGCATCGTATCGCCTGTCGCACGAAAATAATTGGTAATTCCTTGCTTTGCCTGTTGTGGTTCTCATGTGCATAAATTATGTAGATTTTCCCTTTGATCGCTTCGAAATACGAGAGGACGCGATATGGCGGGACTGCATTATGCTCTTAACGTTGCGCTTGATTTTTTTTCTCTCTCCAGAACCTTACCAAAGAGAATGTTTAATGAGGGTGTCCAGCCGATTTCATTTTGTATATCCTCTCAGTCGTCCGTGACTTTTTTTTTTTTTGGGGGGGGGGGGGCTGCCTTTTTAAAATTTTTAGCCTAATGTATTTATAAGCAGAGCTCCAATTTCTCCATCAGTCAGTGAAAGCAAATAACGCGTGAAACCTTCAGAGGAATATTTCCCTAACCCCTTTGTACTGGTTGTAAGTTGTAAGGCTGGCGATAGTTTGATTCTATGGCAACGGCATCAAGCAGGAAGGTTGTAATGTCAAAGGTAAAGTTACCTGTAACTTTAGAATGATTCCCTTTAAGAAAATGCTGGGGGTGGATGTTGAAATATAACTGAGAATTTAACGTTTTTATGTAAAAGCAAATTGTTTCTCGAGAGTCATTTTACTTTTATTGTGTTTCACATTCTTCATTTTGTGCACATTTGGTTTCGACTTGCAGTCTGACCTGTCTTTATGGAATATAGCTGTCTGCGTTCCATTCATTCATTTTCAAGTGGTAACCGCCGGTAAAAGGGACTTTTGAATTGCAAATTAATAATCTTGCATTTTTCACTGATTCGTGATTTATTCACGATGGGTTGTTGTCAAGATTGTTGTCAAGAGACAGAAAAGAATCTCATACCTTGTTCAAGCAAACATCTACTGTACATATCAGTTCAGTACACACACATACATAAACACTCGAGCCTCGTCTTCCCACGCAAACACACACACACACACACATATTATATATAATGCACCAGAAACTCCTTATTGGAAATTGTGGTTAAATTAGTTGAGTATTAAAAATAAAATAGGCAGCCACTTCATTTCCGAACGATTATGGAAATGTACCAGTTAAGCTTTGATGTGTAAAATATTGCATATTAAAGACTATGAAATCTTGAAGTGGCATTTATTATCACAAGAGCCCTTCAGTATCGAGTAAAGTTTAAATTAGGTGTGTTTATTCATTACGGTATATATTTAAATGATGGATTAGTCCTTCAGTACCGAACTGCGTGGGTCTTGTACATTAGGACGACTTTTCATCTGGAAGAAGTCATTTTAAGTTAGAAAGTCGGAGGTTCTTCGCTCATGTACGCCCCTTGTGCAATTCTTACGAAATAAAACCTTTTGTATGCAATTTGAAATATTGTATACGCTACACACATTCACATGAAGAGAAAATCTCTCTCTCTTCTTACTCCATATTATATATATATATATATATATATATATATATATATATATAAATATATATATGTATATGCATAGTTGTGTGTGCTTTTATGTATAAGAGAAAAACTCATATTTGAATTTTCTGTGACAGTACTGCCTAATCTTACCGCTTTTACAACATAGAAGAAAAGGAATTCCAAAGGTGTTTAAATGTTTGAGAACATTTGCGGAAGTACTTTTGTATCAGGAACCCATTCATAGAATTCAAGTTAATCTTATTCCTTACGGGAAATGGCAAATCATAAGTATTAGTAAAAACAGTTGAATCTGAGAAATGTAAATGAAGTTTGCATTCAGTCGGTAATCGGCGACAGAGAATTCCCCGTAGGCATGTCATTAAGCCCAATATTCAGAAAAAAAAGTTCTGTAGGCAGCTTCTTAAGGAATTATAGAAAGAAATATGTAGGTTTGCTTGAAAATTCATTTGATTAAAGTCAAAAGATCTAGCATTTCAAGTTTCACTTTTCTCGTAGCCACGTGTGATATATAAGTATATATATATATATATATATTATATATATATTATACACACACACACACACACACACACACACATATATATATATATATATATATAATATATATATATATATGTGTGTGTGTGTGTGTGGTGTGTGTGTGTGTGTGTGTGTACAGTGGGAGATTGTTTATTACTAAATGGGTGTCAAATTTTGAAAGCATATCCGTGTTTTCAACATTCAAACGCTTACTGGTGATGTTTATCAACCAGCCTTTTTCCGCAGTTTTTCCCCATATGTAGCGCAGGTAGGCAGCCCTGCCCTCACTGGGAGGACTCGTCCCTTCGTTGCTGCATCGTACTCTTCAATATTATGATTGCGAAGGCGCCGGGAAATCAGGATAAACTTTCCGCTCCTGAGATTTCCAATGTGAGCAGAGCCATCATGCGGAGTGCATTTGACTTCAACTTTTTCTTTTTTTTTTTTTTTTTTTAGGGCGAGTGGAAAAGGGAGTGTGGGTGGGGCTTTGGGGGGGGGGGGGGGGTGACAGCATGTTTGGGGGCTAACTTCTCTCCTCTCCGACCTCGTCCATCGTTCAGTTCATGCGAGGTCACAGGGCTCTCGAACGGAACAAAAGCCACGGAGCACGGGTTTTCGGGCATCGACAATAGAGGTTGAACCGCTGGTTGAGTTGAGTGACGGGAAAAGTCTCTCTCTCTCTCTCTCTCTCTCTCTCTCTCTCTCTCTCTCTCTCTCTCTCAAGAGAGAGATTTGTTAAAAAAATTACTTTAGAATTAATTATTATGGTTCCTGTCCGCGAGCCTTGTTTGTGTCATTATCATCGTAATTGGTTTCTGTGTTCGTGTGATTACTATTATAATTAATGTGATGTAAATTATTTTATTTCCATCATGGCTTATTTCTCTCTCTCTCTCTCTCTCTCTCTCTCTCTCTCATAGTGTAAAGTAGATTCATATATGTTCACCATAAAATTCCTAATGATGTTGCAGCAAAGTAATGGCCAAAAAAAAAAAAAATTACTGGTTGGAAAATAATAATTTTTCCAGCGTTTATTTAACGTTGGTATTTCTTCGTTTGGTGAAAATCTCCTCATGTATAATTCCATTGGCATGGAGCCTGGAAATTCTCTCGTCTCAAACTCGTTTTTTTAATTATTTCTGCAGTGAGCGGATTCATTTGGCACATCCTTATGCTGCTTTCGACTGTGAAACAACTATTTCGTTTGTTAGTTTGTTAGCTTCTTTTTTTTTATTTGCTAGCTTTCGATGATTGTCATTGCATTCAAATGTTTTTTTTATTCGATATTTGTAAAGAAAGTATAAGGAGAATAATGTGTCAGGTTTTTTTTCGTTCTGTGAAGATAATCACAAAATATATAGGTCATTTCCTGCATAAAACGGGAAGTAAAATGAGAGGAATTTCTCCGTACGTTTTTCAGGTGTTTTAAAGAAGCTTCTGTAACCACAAGCAAAACAAAGAAATAAATTAAAAAGGATACTCCTTATAAACATGTTGTGGATGGTATGGATGTAAGCACAGAAGTCCCACAGGGTGAAAACCGTCTCTGGAAACGTAGTATATTATAAGGAAGTAAGTAGGGAGAGAGAGTGAGAAAGAAAAAAAATAAAGCAAAAAAATAAGACACGTAAACATGAATAATACACTTTTGTACCACCAAGACGCAGACACAGAGATAACCCTTACCTTTTTCTCTCCCCCCCCCCTAAAAAAAATGTAAAACATAGTCTTCAGGAACATGTATAGAGTATGTAATGGACCGTAGGTAAGAAAGGAGTGAGAGGCATCTGTTGCTCGCCATGATCTATCGGCGTGGCTGATACATCCGCGTGCGTCGACTATTTACGTGTCGACTTTTAATGTTATGGACTGAGGCAAAACTTGGGCGGCTCAAAGTTTGCACGTTAAAGCTGATGGTCGTGAGTTCGCAGCAGCCTCGATGCCAGGCAGCTTTTATCATCTTCACATTTTTAGCTCGAGAAATATTCGCTCGGAACTGTGCATCGTTATTAATCTACTTGAAGTTTCTGATGCGTAATGGTTCGTGTCATTTATTTTAATGTTCTTAGTTTAGCTGTAGAGGTGGTTTTCATGTAGACAGGGTCTCTCTCTCTCTCTCTCTCTCTCTCTCTCTCTCTCTCTCTCTCTCTCTCTCTTAGTGTAAACTAAAATACAGCAAATCTGTTAAAGCAAATTCATATTTATATGAATTGCTAATTTATATGCATTGCAAATATTTCTTGTCTATTTTTGGCCCATATTGTTAAACTGAACGTGGATATTTATACATCAATGTCAAGGGAGGAACACCTGCTTCATAAACAGGTTCATGAGTGGGGCTGAAGGACATTCCCGTTGTATCAGCTGTTATTTATTTTTTGCTTGGAGTTTGTCCATTCATCATGGATTTGTCGAATTTGAGAGAGAGAGAGAGAGAGAGAGAGAGAGAGAGAGAGAGAGAGAGAGAGAGAGAGAGAGAGAGATACAAATCCTTCGTTCAAAAAAAAAAAGAAAAGAAAACGTTGTTTGATGATGATTGGCAGAAAACTGTCCTTGCAGAACATTGACTGTTCATCGTTATAAATTCGTTTGTTCATTGTTGCATGATCGTCATAGCGTGATTGCAGTGCTTTTGATGAACTGAGTGATTGGTAAATTGATAGTTGTTGGAAATATCTTCTCTCTCTCTCTCTCTCTCTCTCTCTCTCTCTCTCTCTCTCTCTCTCTCTCTCTCTCTCTCTCAGTGACAGAAATTATGTTCTACAAGTGTTCAAGACAGGCGTTAAAGAGTTTTTGAGGTTTATAACATCACTAAAGTTTCTTTATGATATTTTTGTTGGTGATGTTTTTGTAATCCCCTACATTCATGACATTAAAATCCTTTTGGTCTACTGTATAAGGATCTCATTAGATTACCAGTCTTTCATGGTTTTCAAGATCATCGCGGCACGATCATTGATACGTACAATCGGCTCATGTCATTGGTAATTCAGAGTAAACACTTATTTTTAGGAAGCATGATTATAAGGATTCGAGAATCACTGTTAACTTGTATAGACGTCAATCGAGAGGAATTGGGAAATGTTAATATGCAAATTGCTTTCACGATAAGACGATGCCGCTGAAAACAAGTGGGGGGTGAAAACAGGTTTGTGATGAATGCTTGGGATGTCTCGCACAGACAACTGAATGAGATTGCGAGCATGCAAATAGACGGATAGCTTGTTTTGCACCTCCCGAGCAGACGAACGGAATGGGCAGCAAGGAGATGGAGAACAGTGTATTTCCTTTCTGTTCGTTCTGTTATTTTTAAATTGACGTTTATGCTGGACAATTTTCTGAGATACGCAACAGATCTCGGTGGTTATGAAATGTGAAGTTGTTGGTTTTGGTTATATGTCCCTCCCCTAACTGGGGACATATTTCACTGTTTAGCTACAGATGCACATGTATGTAGTGTTCCTCACGAGAACAGTGGAAGGATGAATTCCTTTATGATCGGAACAGAGGTATAGAAGAGAATAACACATAATCGATTAGGTACAAAAAAGAAACAAAATCTCAGATGTCTGGCGGCACATCACACGTTTTTTGAAAGTTTGCTTTAATGGATATCGTACTAAAACACAAAATTTTCTCTAACGAACATACTGAGCCGACAATTGTTCTTAAGACAGCATAGATTACAGGTTTCGTTCACCCATAGCCCTGATTTCTTGTCCAGATTCACAAGGAGGACTCCAATCAAGATGTAAGCAAAGAACATCTTTCAGAAGGTTATTGACAAAGTTCATCCTCAGAGGAGTGGCCTCGGCAAGAAACGAACCCGAAGGTGTTTGAAGGTATAGCTCAGGATGAATAAAGTAAATAACAGTGCGTGCTTGATACAGAGACAAGGCTGTGCGTTATGTGAGCGTTAACTGCTCCAGAAACAGAACTTTCTAATAAGTTGGAACTTCGGAAGGAGAGAGTATATATGTATATATTATATATATATATATATATATATATATATATATATATATATATATATATATATATATATATATATCTGAGGTTCTGCGAACGCTTCCATATATTTCTTTCCTTAATATGTTTCCAATCAGCCGGAATCGAGTAGTTAAAAGTACGTCGGGCTTTTTCCAATTCTTTAAATTTTCACTTTTCCTCCAATTCCGCGGCAGCAATGTGACGTTTTAACACCATTGCACTGAATTCTTTGAAAGGGTGTTGGTCGTATCTTCTTATTTATTTCATCTTCACATGTTCGCCTTTTTCACTGGAGCAATTGACAACAGAGCGTCCTTCCTACCTTTTGGGTTTCAGCTGTTATTTTAGGATGAGGCTGTAGCACTGTTTTACACACACACACACAAATATATATATATATATATATATATATATATATATATATATATTGCTTATTTATTTATTATACACATACACCCTTTTTGCCCCTAAAGGTGATGGCACGTAGTCCCATCCTCCACTTCACTTAGCGGTAACCCACCATAGTTCACTAGCTGCCAGTCACATTACTCACTGTTCTGAAGAGATGATTTGCAGTTACCTCGGATAGCCAGCTTTAGTAGAAGTGCTATAAGATAATTAATTCTGGAATGGTTTCCCTTTTGGGATGCTGCCAAAAGAATGAGAATTGTTAGTAAAATGAGGGATAGACGCCAGTTATCTATAATAAAGTAATAAGGCAGAGAGAAATTCCTGCACAACACGTGCTCTTGTTCTTTATGGAAATCTGCGACGACTGTGTCCAAGTGTTTGGTAGATATCGGTACACTGAATGAATGAGGCTAGTTTTCGTGTTAACGTTAGTGAGGATGCTTACGCGTAGGTCTTTATATCCGTTCGGACTTTGTTAGCAATGTTTACGTAGAAGTTTTTATAGACACCTGTCTCTTAAACAAAGCTTACGCCGTGAGATGTTAATTATTTGAGTTACAATGTTACACCACGCACGCGCACTGATGCGCACCAGTGCTTGCGTGGACGACATGCAAATGATCGTTTGCATCCCACAGTGGGCGGAGGTTCGTATTATCTTGCATTGTAAAGCGGACATGCAACATACCTTTTTATGTTCAAGATTCTCACTTCCCCTCCCTCCCCCTCTCCCTCTCTCTTGCCTACGTTGCAAAACCGATGAAAAGGAGGATTTTTTTTTTTAAACATTGTTCCGCCTAATGATTATAAAACTAAAGCTGAATGTCCATAATGGTAAATGAAAGTCCGCATCTTTTTTGAGTCATTATCAGAAGCTCCTCACGGGAAAATCTCTCCCAGTGGTTATTACCGTTCCAAGAACGGGGTATACATTTAGAAATCATTAAGGATTCCCGGGAATGTTTTAATGAAATGATATTGTTGATACACTGAACCATTTGAGCATCCACTCGCGGTCTCTGGCGGGATACGCATTGTATCCGAGGGGATTATTTATTCGTTTCGTTGGCCACAGTGGAAATTCGGATTACCGCTCTGTTTTGATGCAATTGTGTTCGCGTGTTTTGTCGCCGCATTAGCTTGTCATGTTTAATTAATGCGGTTGATATATTCTTACTGCTGAAAGGCCGTTTGATTTGGTTTTATATTTTGTCATAAAAGTATTACTTTTTTCATTTTTTTCCTTTATTTGTATGTGCATGTATTCACACGCGCGCGCGTTTACCTGGCACATGGTTTGGTAAGAGGTATGTGCTACTGGTAGTTTCAATTAAAAGTTCTTAACTTGGATGTTGAACGTTGTCAAGGATAGATGGAAGACTGTCAGTCTCCTTATGAAGGGCGAAAATTTGATTCCTCTAATGTGCAGTTCAACCAGTATTACTCAGTATCTTTCATTTACGTAATCGATTCGAAACATTTTGACTGATGTTCGAGAGAAATCTTATAGCGTGAGAGCAAATGCTGCTGTTTCATTGAAATCCTAATCCTTGTTATGATTCAGCATCGTATATTCCCTCATTAAACTTGATGAGGTTATGCTTTACCGTTGTAAATCCGTGACTATGCAGATGATGCGTATTTGGGAGAGGGAAAGAAACCAGACAGATGTAGCGTGGAGCAACCAAAACAGGGAGAGAGAGAGAGAGAGAGAGAGAGAGAGAGAGAGAGAGAGAGAGAGAGAGAGATAACTAGGTATCATGTAACATGTAACAAAGGGGTACCCCATGTACGAACAACAAATGACAGAAATAGAAAGTAAACATAATTAACTGACGGACCATTAGAGACATGTAGGTAGATAATGAAGGTTAGACAAAAACTTTACTGATAGAAATATGGGAGTAAAAAAGTAACCGGCTGGAACAAAATCAAAATTAAGCACGACTTCCATAACAAATACGAGAAAAGAGGTTTGAAATAGGCATAAAAACGAACAAATATGGTCAAGGGAAGGAATGGTATTCAGCTGCTTGTGAATAAAATGTGATGCGGTAAGAGCTGCTACCAGGTGATGTTTGTCTCTGTGTGAATTGTCTTTGCTGTATGAATAGCTTCTGCTGCCGTGAGAGTTCCTGCTTTTGCTCTGGGAAGTACATTTGCTTTACGAATACTTTCTGTTGAGCTCAGACCTGATGCTTTATGAAGTATATGTGTACTGTGTGAATAGCTTCTGCTGCGTGAAATGTTACTGCTGTATGGAGATCTATTTTGGAATAGCATTCATAGTTTCTGCTGCCTTAAGACATGCTCCCATGTAAAGGTATTCTTTTGTGTGAAGGAGTTTCGGTTTTCTGAATAGCCTCTGTTGTGAGAAGAGCTGTTGCAGCCTTATCGATATAGCCACTTGCTGAGGTCTAGTTGACGATGTCTTATCTCTCGGGATTCCAGCCAAGTGCTGGAAAACGACGTCGGTGACCTTTTGGGGGACGTCTTCAGAAACCTGTTCTTTTGCGACAAACCTGGCTTCCAGATGGGGAAAGGGCAAGGACTCCTACGCTAGGAATTCGTAACTCTCTCTCTCTCTCTCTCTCTCTCTCTCTCTCTCTCTCTCTCTCTCTCTCTCTCTATTTTTGTCTTTTTCGTTTGGAGAATTTTAAGGATGCGAAACTGACCAATGTCTCCCTTTGTGTATGTATAAATATACTTGAAAAATAAACTTGTATAATACATTACATATATATATATATATATATATATATATGTGTGTGTGTGTGTGTGTCTCGTCTCTCTCTCTCATCTCTCTCTCTCTCAAACCATAGCTAAGGCACCAAAGGAAAAGAAATTCCTTGTCAAACCCAGTGTATCTGGCTTGCTTGAATTTACTCAATCTAATCACGGGAGACGATTTCAGGGCGAAACGAACCTCAGCGTAACTGCAGCTCAAAAAGCAAGAAAGAATCCAGAGAATGTGAGGTCATTCCAGTGGAACAAAAGCGTTCTGGACGGTGGAGTTGACTCCGTAACTTTACCGTTGGTGCATATCGTCTTATCGGGGTGCATGGATCGATTTTTAGATAGAGGTAGGGTTTGGAGAGAAGCTTTTCTTCCTTCTCCATTTTTCATTCTTTTTAGATTATATTTTTGCTTCCGTTTTATGAAATGACGATTGATATGGGTGATTTATCCCAAGCACTTTATTTTTATTTTACTCTCTAATTTGAGTTTGTCCTAACTTTCATATACTTGTGTGCCTGGTTATATATATATATATATATATGTATATATATATATATATATATATATATATTATATAATATATATATAATATATATGTATGTATGTATGTATGTATGTATGTATGTATGTATCTAGACAGGCTGTCAGTAATGAAACGTTCAAGTTGCCCTTAGAGTAACATTATTTTTCCAGATGATCGCATTTATTTTTTGAAAGAAAAATGAGTAAATTTGTAATGCTGACCCGACCAAAATGCCATCTGGGAAAAAATAATAGTGATGCATAAAAGAAAATAAAGTTTGCTTTCATGGCAATTATAGATTTACGAGATACGGACAGATTTCAAAATTATGGTCAAATAAACAGAAATCGTGGTGAACTATAGTAGGAAATTTCAAATGTCTCTGAAATAGCTTTTACGTATGTTGGTCAGAGGGTCACAGCTGTCAAATCCTACACTCTTTCAGAAATATGATCCATGATAAAAAATTTATATTTGTCCTGTCTCTTAAATTTTATTACAAACTTTGCTGTGCTGAATTTATTATTAATATTGTTACTTTTCCTCGGTATAACCAGATAATAAACGTTCAGTCTCTAGCCGTAATGTTTACGGTTAACGAAAGGGGTTAGCCGTTTGCATATCAAAGTAGTAACTTCCGGATCATATGATATTATATCAACACTACTGACGATTAAATGAACTGGGATGGAGAAAGGCTTTTGGCAAGGGTGCTCCGCCAAAAGAGAGAGAGAGAGAGAGAGAGAGAAGAGAGAGAGAGAGAGAGAGAGAGTTAGGCCAATTCCATATGGTCTCGATAGCCACTCTATTCAAACCTTTCTTTTCTCTTCAAGTGCGACCGCTTAAAGTGCACGGAGATTTCGTTTCTGTCGACGTAGCTGCTTCACCAAATCCTGTTTGTTGTCTTGTAGTCCTTGTGTTTTTCATGATGTTTTGAGTATTAGATCATCGGGGAAATGGAATAGTGGAAGTCCAAGTAATTGTATGGGAAGTTGAGTATTAAATTATCGGAGCGAAAAACATAGTAACCTTAACAGAAATTCCAAGTTTCTCTCTCTCTCTCTCTCTCTCTCTCTCTCTCTCTCTCTCTCTCTCTCTCTCTCTCTCTCACTCTCTATATATATATATACATATATAAAATATCTCTCTCTCTCCTCTCTCTCTCTCTCCTCTCTCTCTCTCCTCTTCTTCTCTCATCTTTAATATATATATATATATATATTATAATATCTATATATATATATATATATATATATATATATATAATATATATATATATGTGCGTGTGTGTGTGTCGTAGAATGCTGCTTTTATATTATGGATACTTCTTTTGTCTCTTAGTTGATTCGAAAGCATTACTCTTAGTAATGATTCTTATTCCACTTCCTCCTAAGATTCTCTATTGCTATGTCGTCTGTCTGCAGAGAGAGAGAGAGAGAGAGAGAGAGAGAGAGAGAGAGAGAGAGAGAGAGGACCCTAATACCGTCTCCTCTGTTTATGAAAGAAATAGCGATCATAATATAGGCTCAGTTTGTTGCCTGCATTTATATTTTTGCGAGGGAACTTACTTGTTCGGTCTCATTAGCAGTTTTTCAGGATAACCATGTGTCACATCCCGGTGGCAACGTACTCTCCTCTGGAGAACCTTCCTTCTACGGGGCTTAGCGCTCACGTGAGTGCGTTCGATGCTCAAATGTCCACACCTGGAATGCCGGGAAATTGAATAGACCGTGTTTAATTGCTTTAAATGCACAATAAGCATCTCACGTACCCGACTTTAATGCATAGTTGACAACACTGGCGTTTCCCTTGGTGGGTAGCAGTTTCTGAAGAGTAGCTGTACTGCTGCAGGTGTTGGTATGTTTCGTTGTAAGTTGTCGTATGGCATTGATATATTGTTGCTTTCTTTCTTTTTTTCTTACTGGCTTCATAGATAGTTCTTTGGCTTGAATACGAATTGCGTGATTGTATCTGGAATTTCCATAGTTAAACTAAATGACTTTTTCCCGGATATTGAGCCATTGTTTTTCAGTGGACGAACTGTTTTGATTATAAATTTGTTCATTATTTTTTTCCCGAAAACGACTGCTGCTGCTTCTGCAGCTGTTCTAATGAAGTAGGACCGTGTTGACGGGTTATTCTTGTGCTTAATACTGCTGAATGCATCACACAGTATTAGCAATGTTGCTCTATCATCGTTTGAGGGGTTGGCGAGTTCGTCAAGTAATGAAGGAAAGGGTTTCCATTAGCACAAGTAGCACATACCTATCACAATGATATAAGAGTCCTCCACTTGCTTAAAATTGGCCTACTTTTAGTCGAACTAAATAGCGACACCATGAAAATCCCTTATGCGTATAATATATATATATATATATATATATTATATATATATTATATATATATATATACCTGAATTAAGCTACAAATGTCCTTTAATTATCCAGTTCACTCAACCTCGGAATTAATAGTATAGTTTTATATATGTTAACTTAAGGGGAGTTTTTTTTATTCTATATTATCTTCCTTTCGTGGGGGCTGAATATCGATTCTAATTAGAAATACCCGAGTTCGACAGTGATTTGTAAGGTTGGAATCGGTATCAACTTATACCTCACTTGTTGGCCGAGTCGGGGACGTCATTGAAGTCCTGATTTCTCTTTTGTCCGCTGGTTCGAGTCCACGATCATCAAATGATTATCAATTTAAAATTTTCCCTCCGGTTAACATATATGAAAATATATTAATTCCAAGGTAGAGCGAATTGGATATTAAAGGACATTCGTAGTATATAATATATATATATATATATATATATATATATATATATATATATATATGTGTGTGTCTGTGTGTGTGTGTGTGTGTGTGTGTATGTGTGTGTGTGTGTGTGTGTGTGTGTGTAGCCTTTGCTTATATTTCGCGGCATAATTTGGTTTTGCAGTAAACCAAATGACCAAATTTACCTAATTGTGCCTGGATTACTGTTGTAATCGGAATCATCATTTAAACCAACCTATCATATCAGAATAGTGTATCTTATGTGTAATAGTGGGTAGGCATGATATGTTGCTTGTTCACTTACACAAATATTTGCGTCAGAGTAGTTTCTCGCATAGAATTCACAATATTTGTGAACTGATAAGAAAGGCAAAGAGGTCACTCTGAAGTAAGCTTAACTGCGACCATCGTCTTCGATTTACTCTTAGGTTGCAAGATTTGTGGCATGTTCTTGAAGGCTGAACTTGGAGGAGGACTAAGGTAATGGGCAGATTTTGGTCATAGTCTATATCATTAAAAAAATATATTTTATTAAGCATAGGCTATGATAAATTTGGTTTTGAACATATAAAAGATATAACAATCGAATGTGGAAAGTTGAACTGATCAGGAATAAAAAGAAATGACAAACGTGACTTCATCATGCTACGGCCAGCCTCGAAGTTGACCTTGTTCCGTGAATGAAAGATTTACTTTCGAGTGGCGAGGGTGCAGTACTATTATTTAGGTTTTCTTGAAGGGGATACATTGGTGACTAACGTCAACAATGCAAGTATCAGTAGCTATTGGTTGCTGTGGCTTTCCTGTAGCATATAAACATTACATCTTTTACGCCTTTGTATAACTTGAACCCTAAAGGTAATTTTGTATTGAAACTTTATGAGGGTGAATTATGCAAAGCAAGGACGATTATATAATGAAAATGTTAATATTTCACCTGGTAGGACTCGTTGAGTTGAAATGACACGTGGAAATACGTCATTTCTTGACTGGGGCATTCACATGCATCTGCTTTGCAGCGTTTTCAAAAAATGAGATGTGACGGTTGAGAGTACACGCAACTGGACTATCATGCTTGCAGGCCATACTGTCAGAGTGACACATAGTTTGCAGTTTGTCTGTTAGAGTTACACATAATCTGCAGTTTACATTTCGTGAATAATTTTATACACGGGATGCTGATTTAATTTCATGGTATGGGGTATGCACGAAACTGATATTGACTAAACTGTAATGGAATATGAATTGAACTATTGGACGATGAATCATGGATTTGTTTGGCACATTGAAATAAAGGCAACTAATGTAGCGGGCTTTGTTTGTATTATTGACGGTTGTTACGAGCTTTGAATAATAACAAGTCACAGTAACATTATTTCAATAACAACGATAATAATTATCGACTTCATTTTTTCCCCGTTTTGTTTTAATATGTACACCGTTCATTGTTATTGCCGAGAGACTGAGACGGTGCGACTCATTATAACGTGCCTCTGTCGTACTCATGCCCCTTTTATGATGCCCCTCATTATGATGTTTTATAAAAGACCAGTTTTGGCAATAATAGCTCACCTGTCTGGCAGCTGTTGGCTCGCTGAGGAGCGAGAAGGTGTAATGGGGACTCAGGCGAGGGGATTTTAGAGGACTCGGGGTGGGGTGGGGGTGGGGGTGGGGGTAGGGTTGACAGGAGTCTCCGAGTGGCGGAAGGAGAGAGAGAGAGAGAGAGAGAGAGAGAGAGAGAGAGAGGTTGTTGTTGAAGGGGGAAGGGAGCTTAAGGACGTCAGGATTCCAATTAATTTTGACCCCATATATGTCAGAGTGGCAACCGACGGCCATTTAATGTTCAGCAGGATGTCTTTGGCGACATGGATTGGAAACCTTCAGGATTCGTTAGATGAAGGAGGATGTATACGTAAGTGTTATGTGTGAGTTATATAATTGCACGACATGGAAAGTGGAGATGGACTTGACGTTTGCAAAGGGGCTTACGCCAAGAAGTACTGGCTCTATAAAAAAAAAATATTCATCATTATATGCGAGACGCACGCACTATCCCCTTATTGCATAATAATTTGCTTGTGCTCAGCGTGGTCCTTGTTAGTAAGCCTGCACCTTCGTGAGAGCTTCGTATTATGTCGGTGTTCAGATCTAGGCTTCGCTCGGTGCAGTCAGCAGTGGCCTGTGTTTTGTTTTGATACAAACTCTTCAAGAGGAAATTCAATAGCTGCGATGTCTGCGTCTAGATGCATTCACAGTTCTGAATTTTTGCCTTTGACTGTGAGATGCCACATTGTTTTCATAGTGAAACGCAGTAATAACACGCCATTCGTGTTCTCTTTGGAGTGTGTGTGTGTGTGGTTGTGTGTGTGTGTGTGTGTGTGTGTGGCGCGCGCCCGTGTATGCGTAAAGCTGCATTTGCTTATAGAGTTCGTGTGCAAGTATGTAATCGGTCTGAGTTCTGTCGAAATTAAACGTTTTGGGAGGGCCAACGGGACGTCATAACTTTTAACTGCGTTAGATTGGTCAAAGGTCGCGACAAAAGTGCAAAGTTGAAGTTGCCCCTGGAGTTATAAAAGAAACGGGAATATCCTGATGGATTCGCTTTCAGATTTTATTCTCATTTTATTTTTTTGCTGCTAAAGCAACTGTATACATACACACACACACACACACACAAACACACACATATATATATATATATATATATATATATATATATATATATATACATTAATCTGTTTTTGCTGACAGCGTAGTGTCTCTTTAGAATAACCGGCATAACGGTCGCTGCCACATACTTTCAGTGCGAATTGTTGTTGAACCATTGTACAGCAGGTCAAGTGTGTATCTATTTATATCTATATATATATTATTATATATATATATAGATATAGATAGATACACACTTGACCTGCTGTACAATGGTTCAACAACAATTCGCACTGTAAGTATGTGGCAGCGACCGTTATGCCGGTATTCTCAAGAGAGACTATGCTGTCAGCAAAAAACAGATTAATGTATATGTGTATATATATATATATATATATATATATATATATATATATATATGTGTGTGTGTGTGTGTGTGTGGTGTGTATGTGTATGTATGTATGTTGTATATATGTATGTATGTATGAATACAGTCAACTAAAACCAAATTATAACTATCTATATGCTTATATATATATATATATATATATATAGTATACTATATATATATGTATATATATATATGGATATAATACTAAATATATGATATATATATATATGTATGTATATGTGTAATATAAATATATCTATATATATATACATATACTATATATATATATATATATATAGATATATATATATATATACATACATATATATATATATATATATATATATATATAATATATATATATATATATATATATATACATATATATTGTGTGTGCATATACATGTAACATTTTTATCATTTTTACCTGCTGTTTTGTATTTAAAACGGTGTCTGTATGGACAACAAATGCCTTACTGACAACATGTTTTCAATCAGGTGAAGTTGCATTGTGTCAGGGTATTTGTTGATTTCTTACTATAGTAAATGAATGTCGCGTATACAGTGGTGATATATTGATTTCTTTCTGCTTGCCGGAGGAAGGACTTTTGCATGGCAAAGAAAAAAAAAAAGAAAAAAAAAACGCCCACGTATGACACACTATCTGCGTTTGCGCGCCCGTTTGTTTGTTTTCATGCCAAGGAAACTTTTATGAGTGGAGTCATACACCCATAGCGAACCCGCCAGATTTTTATTTGGACCCACGGGGCGATTTTTCATTTTGAAATGTCACGGGTTCGGGGCTCAAAGAGATGATGTGCTGCGTGGTAATTCGATAACGCTGTCCTTCCACAAAAAGTTCAAAAGTTACTTTTGGTGTGTATGACGCAGCTGCTGCTGCTGCTCGCGTTTCAACTAACTATGTGTTCGAGAGAGAATGCTCCATGTCTAGTCAATTGGCAACATTTTCACATCAAAATAATTTCATGCACCTTTAAATTTACTGCCTCCAATAATCCGAGATTTTTCCGTGGAGAAATAGATATTTAGTGACAACAGTATGAAAAAAGGAGAAATGAATAAGTGGGGACATTTTATAGAGCGAAACCTTTAAAAGCTTCTTGGTATTCTCGTACCATTTTGCCCAACTTTTTTTTTTTTTTTTTTTTTTATGAAAGGTTAGCCAAGGCATCATTTTGATAATTGTGAATTGTCCTGAACTTTATGAAAGGTGATGTTCTTTGGCGTAGTTGTTTGTGAACTCAGATTTCCAGTCTTGAGGATCTTTTGCGATGTTGCTCATGTTGGTTTTATATACCGTGACGTAAGTGTTTTGGTATGCAGGGGGCCCCTAGGTGACTGTTGTGTTTAACAGTCGTGGTCTAGATTGCACTGGAAGAGTATTGTTCCCTTTTGTGTGGTTCTTTGGTTTCATATTATATACCCGGTGTAGATATATGCAGAGAGAGAGAGAGAGAGAGAGAGAGAGAGAGAGAGGTGGGGGTGGGGGGACGTCTTGAAAATCCGTATTGTAATATGATCTGTCGATGTTGTGACTCTGAATGTGTTCAACACTGGTAGATTCAACCGGAACTAATCTAACGTAAAATAATCATGTTGTCATATGTTAGGTAAAGTTCTTGGTGGCCTTTCATTGCCCATTCTTGGATGATGACGTAACCTGATAGACCATTCAACAATGCCAACCTTTAACTTCAGTGAGGAGTGAAAGTCCCTCCTACCTTTCCCCCTCCCGTCCGCCCTTCCACTACTTGAGAAGACCTTTTTCCATTCTTTGGCCCCACACTGAGGTTTCTCCCTCTAAAAGCATTACCTCGTTTGCCATATCTCGGGTAGAATGGCTTTGGCTTTCGTTTGCCTTTGGGAACAAATTCATTTGAAAACCAGCTTTGTGCGGCAATCTCTCTCTCTCTCTCTCTCTCTCTCTCTCTCTCTCTCTCTCAGGAAAGCGTATGATATAGGGCTTAAGTTTTTTGTGTGATGCGTTATGAGAATGCAAGTTCAGATCGTGTAATGTATCATTTCCTTTTGAGTTATGTCCTGCTCTTTTCGCTTGGAGGAGGCGAACGATTACATTTGGTTGTTAGGTTTATATATGTTTATATATTGTGGCTTAGTGTGCTTGTTAAAATTTTGAAAATATCCGTTTCTTGGTGCACATTATTTTCTTTATGCCTCAAGGAATATTGTTTTTCGTATTTTATATCAAATATATTTGTCTTATCATTGTTGTATAGAGTCGAGATTTGTTATCATACTTATGACAAACGCGAAACGACTTAAATCGGGGTTTTCTTGGTTAATGGAATCACATACTGAGAAATATAAATAGCTTAGACCTTTTGTGTTGCAGGGACTAATCTTTATTAGCTTTGCATAACCTTGACCTTCTCACGAGTCGTTTCATAGCATATAAAACTCGATATGTTAGATTTATTTCTGGGTGTGGGCAGAAAAAATAACGCATCCACGGAATTAAGCCCATCTGACGACGTTAGAGTATTTAAATGAATTTCAACACGAGATGCTCGTAAAGTCGACGACATTGAGAATCGATGCCACGCCTGTGTGTGTGTGTGCGCGCGCGCCTATCGAACCCACATCTCGTCTCTTGCATGAGAGTTTCCTCTAAGGCTTGGCCTGCTTCCAGTTCCTCGTTGGACGAGTCGGTTACGTGCTTGACTACCGACCTCAGGGTCCGGGTTCGATTCCCCGCTCTGCCAACACGAAATTAAAGGAATTTATTTCTGGTGATAGAAATTCATGTCTCGATGTTGTTCGGATCCCACAATAAGCTGTAGGTCCCGTTGCTAAGTAAGCAACTGGTTCCTAGCCACGCAAAAATATCTAATCCTTCGGGCCAACCCTAGGTTAAATTAAGATATACTTAATTAATTGGTCTGCTGAGAGGGAAATTCGACAGTTGTTGGATGTTCTTTGAGTCAGAGGATCCCACCATATTCATTCATGGTTTCATGGGAAGCATATTAAGAAATAATTTCCTATTATTAAAGCTAAGCAGAGAATTTCGTGTTTCCGTGGTAACAGTTCCTAATCCTAACAGTATTAGGAGCATTAGCATAACATGAAGAGCTTTATTAACTATATTAAATTTAGGCTGTCAAGCTAAGTACTGGGGCGCATATGGCCATTCAGCACTGAAGACAGTGAGAATAGGGAATTGGAGTGGGTGGACAGCAACGTAGTTCCACAAAATAAGAAACTGGAGTAGAAGGCTGTAAAGATGTCATTGGGAGGAGATCCCACTGTTGCACTAAGAAGTAATAGTTGGAGTGATTGGCAGCAAGACTGACGAAGAAAAAAAGCGGGAATAAAGGTAAGGTAAAGAGCTGGAAAGGAGTGCGTCACGAAGCCAAAGAGACACCTCAAATGCCTTTAGTAATGCCTACAGTGCGCCGCGATAGGGGGATTAGTAGTTTTGCAGCTTTGCTTTAAGAACCATCAGAATCTATATCATCTGCATAACAGAACGGGATCCGAACATTGAACGCAGCATTAAGTTGAGGAAGACTCTTGGCTGACGTGAGTGTTGCACACAGTGTGGACGGTTAAGATATAATGAAAAGAAGGGAGAGTAGCCAAAAATCTCTTGATCTCATTGTCCATTAACTTGGAAGTACCATACAGTGTTATTCAGCCAACTTTCTTTAAAACCAGTGATGCCGTTACGTAAGTCGGGTTGTCCAATACTTAAGGGATGGGTACATTATGGCTTTTTGTCTTGGTTTTGCTGACATTTTGTATGGAATTGTACAGCCATCGAAGTTAGACCCACTTCATTAAATTTTACCCATAAAAACAGTTCTTCAGTTGATGATTTTTTTGTTTTGGCCAGGGTGGTTATTGAGATTTATGAAGAGGCTTTGTCGAACGTTAAAGAAATCAATATTATATGTGTATATATATACATATATAATTGAAAGAAAATTAGTAAATAAGTAAATTTGTAAAAGGTAAAGTGAATAAGTAAATAAGAATAGATAAATACGTACATACACATACGTAAACATATAGATAAATAAATGTATAAATAAATAAATGAATACAGTGTCAAAGACACTGACACCCTGTGCGCAGGAAAATCCCCGTTGGCTGAGAGATACTTACAGAAAAGCACATGAAAACTCATTTAGTCTCTCTCTCTCTCTCTCTCTCTCTCTCTCTCTCTCTCTCTCTCTCTTCTCTCTCTCTCTCTCTCTCTCGCTCTCTCTCTCTCCTCCTCCTCTCTTCTCTCTCTCTCTCTCTCTCTCTCTCTCTCTCTCTCTCTCTCTCCCCTTATTCAATTAGTCCCCCGTTCATGCAAGTAATAAACTCCCTCTTATGTACATGCTCTCACCTATGATTGCCCAGTATTATATAGTATAGAACTAAGAACGCTCTTGGCATATTATGTACGTATACTCACACGCACACATACACACACACACACACACATACACATATATATATATGCCTAAAGTATTTTCTGTTAAAACAATTCCTTCTAATAAAAGGAGCCCATAAAAACGCCAAAAGGTAGAAAGTTAACTTGCTACCTTTTAGCGTTTTTATGGGATCCTTCATTATGTATGTATATATATATATATATATATATATATATATATATATATATATATATGTGTGTGTGTGTGTATGTATGTAAGATTATGCGTATACCCTCCTTCAGAGGAGGATACTCTTTTAGCACCATATTTACGTCATTTTACCCGGTATGCAAAGCCCAAGCGTGTAATGCTGCGAACATCTATGCGCCAATGCAGGTGGGGCTAGGCTGTAAAAATCTCAAGTTCATTGTTGCATATGTGTATGGTTATGCTTTTTGCATGTCCGCCTTCTTGCGTGTTCAAAGAGAGAGAGAGAGAGAGAGAGAGAGAGAAGAGAGAGAGAGAGAGAGAGAATGTTTTGCATATTGCGCAGATAATGGAGTTGGTCTGCAGAGACGCTGGTCATGACGGATGGAGACCATAAAGAGATCACTGTGAAGTATATGGCAACAGTTGATGCCTTTTGCGACGGAGATAGGAAAGGCGGGACGGTAGAGGAGGAGGGGTTGGGAGGGCGGGATTGGGGGGGCGGCCGGTGATAGGAAAAGGTTAGGAAAACGGGAAGGTGACGGGGGGAGAACCCAAGTCGTCTGGATGGAATGAGAGATGGGGATGTGGATCACCCGGTGGGTGGGTGGGGGGGGGGGGTTGTGAATACGGTACTCCCGGGGAAGAGGAATTCGTCCCGTTGGGCAGGACTCCCATCCTGGGACTGGTGATATGGTGGTGGTCCCTCGAACAACAATGAAAAATTTCTCTCTTCTTTTCTTTTTCTTTTTGTCGTTCGCTCTACAACGCTGGACATTTTTGCGCGCTCCACTTAGTGTGAATTTATGACAGTGCAAGAATTTTTATGGCTGATTTATAGTGCGTAAAGCACAGAATTGCAAAGGTCTTCGTGGAGCTGACGATTGTTTTCGTACACATGTCGTAAATTTGTGAAAATCTTTCATATTTCGACTTAAAAGAAGAATCAGTGGAATCCGCTGTAAAATTATGTGTTTTTCTGAAGTGAAATGTATTTCCACGTAAGAAATAGGCAAGATTTTAATTTTAGATAGCCGGTTTTTAGTGGTCGGGCAAAAGAGTGACGTGGACAATATTGGAAAAAAATTTTTGAGCTCCGTATCCCATTGACATTTGACTCAGGTTGTTAGTGTATTGGCTGGCGACTGTTGCAGTCGGAAGAGAATTCTGTCCCGAACGATCTTTATTTTCAGTGTTCTACGAAAATTTTGTAAACTTTTAAGCTTTATTGTTCTGTCCTTGTTGGAACTGGTATTCAAGATATTTTGCATATTTACGTTTGTTTTGTTTTGTTTTTATTTTTTTTTATTTTTGGTAGCGTAAGTGAGAACGGGGTTAGTTTATCTCGAAATAGCTATAACTGTGGTTATGTCTGATTATGTCAATGACTGCTCTGGTGAGAGAGTTGCAAACTTATTGGACTTGATATTTACAGTCATATTGTTAAAATATGAATTTATCAGCATTTTTAACTGATACTTTGATGTGTAAAGATGGTGGCTACAGATGTACTATGGTAGATAACTTGTAGATGCAAAAGCCTTCAGATTTTCTGAGGCAAGCATTTGAAGACTACTTTAATAATTCAAGATATATAATATGAAAGCTTGATGAATTATTGCCAGATATTACCAAGTCGGATACTGGAATTTATGAGAGACTGCTCACGAAAACTAAGACATTTTTATTTCGTGTATCATGGCATGTCTCTGGTTAATGACTAACAGATGGCCGATTTGACAAGAAAGCAAATTGCTGCCTTCACATAACGGCAGAAATTTTTCTGTTGGTGAAAAAGTTAGTTGCAATGTGTATTATGTTGCTGGATTTGGGACTCTTCTGGAGACTATCTTCATCGCCAAGTTAGGAGATTAAGGTGATCAGCACATCAGTGCTGTCAATTTTGCTGTTCTTCTTTAGGTTTTATATAATTAGCCATGAGCGGATGATATTATGCAAGTTTGCCAACTCCACTTGTGACAATACTGGTAAAAATGAAGTTAAAAGTTTCAGGCTTTATTTCACGTATTTGCATGTAATGAAGCGCTGTTGACCCACTGCATTCGTCTGTCTAGTCGGTACAGTGAGTGACGGCCATAATTGATATTTACTGAAAACGGCATTTTATTTGTTGCTCTTTTATTACTTTCGATAGTCATTTGTTACGTGGGTGAACTCAGTGACTTTATGGGCAGGAAACTCGGTTATTTAACAAAGCACTGTAAACACTGTGTGTGCATATAAAGGATACATAGAAAAAACTCCACCAGATTTTACTCTGATAAGACGGCTCTTACGAGACTGTTACGAGACACACGGGCAATTTATAACAAATATTCAATACGAGCCCTACAAGTTACTTTGTACATATACGCACATATACATACACACGACCCCACGAACAACACACTCACGCACAGACAGACACAGACATATAAATGTATGTGTGTATGTCTTATCACATCACCATGAATCATATATACACATTAAGCCACAAATGTCCTTTAATATCTAATTCGCTCTACCTCGGAATTAATATATTTTCATATATGTTGACCGACCAAATTATTATCAGCTAAAAAATTTCCCTTCGGTTAACATTATATATTATATGAAAATACATTGATTCCGAGGTAGAGCGAATTGAATATCAAAGGACATTTGTAGCTTAATGAGCATATATATATATATATGTGCGTATATGTACAAAGTAATTTGTAGCGCTCGTATTGAATGTTTGTAAATAAATTGCCCGTGTGTCTCGTAACAGTCTCGTAACAGACGTCTTATCAGAGTAAAATCTGGAGGAGATTTTCTATGTATCCTTTATATGCACACACACACACACACACACACACACATTATATATATATATATATATATATATATATATATATATATATATATAGTTAGCTAGGTAGATAGATAAATAGCCATATAGATATATAAATGAGTAATCTATCATTTTTATTTTTATTTTTGTTACTTTTATTTCAAGTGAAGATTTGGGTTCTGTGTTTTGTTTGAAACTAATAAGACATCAGTAATATATTATACATGTTTCTACCAGGTTATTAGACAAATATTGTGGCCTTTTCGTAGACTGAACTAAGCCTTGGGGCGGCGGATCTGGGTCACGGAAGTAAATAAGGGTTGTATGGAAGAAATAATTAGATTTGGAGAGAAGCACTTCCCCCGGGAACCCAGACGGTATTGTGAAATATGGGTTTAATATACCGCAGACTTTTCAATCGTATCCCACAAACCTTAAGTTCAATTCCACGTACTTGTGCTGCATTCGGTATGCTAATTTGTGCTGCATAGCCCTAATTAAGGTAGGTACGCCGTCTAAAAGAAATTACGCGCAATCCTGAACTAGACATCAATAAAGTACGTATGGTGTGATAGCCTAAGGCTTCCCTGAGTTTTTCATTGACTCGTTTTATCCGTATATCGAGGTTCAGAAGAGATTATGAAATTAATATTAAATGAACTTCAGAAAGTTAGGATATGGTCATAATTTTAGACTGTTAATTCTTCCGTAATTTGTTTTGTTTAGTTTTTTTCCTGAGACAAGGAGGGCAGTGGAAGATAAGCTTGAGTACAAACACATGAAGTGTAAGAAGCTTTCAGGAAATGTGACTGTAAATAAATAATGTGTTTTTACAGAATCAGGTTGTCGCTCACTTAACAACATGACAGCCCTGTTATCCCTTATCAAGCCGGGGCTTAACGTCGTTATCCTTATGAATTCATTTGAATAATGGACTTGAGGTATCAGAAGGAATTATTGCAAAATCGTATTGCCAATCTTCATCCAGGGTTCTTTCATGGATTTGCACTTACAAGTATTAACCAATGTAATCATATATTATAGGTACTCCACATACACGCGCGTACACACTGATACACATACACACACACACACACACATATATATATATATATGTATATATATATATATACATATATATATATATATATATATATATATATATATATATATATATATTTATATATCTTCATCCAGGGTTTCTTTCATGGATTTGCACTTACAGTATTAACCAATGTAATCATATATTATAGGTACTCCACATACACGCGCGTACAACTCTGTACACACACACACACACACACACAACACACACACACACACATATATATTCACTATATATATTAATTATATTTATATATCTATATATAGATACATATATATATATATGTATATATACTATATATATCTATATATACATATATATAATAGGAAGTTGTTCCAGAGAGGCTCATTACAATAGTCACATCTAAGAGATCCAGTAACTCTTGAATGAAGTATGCCCTTCCTGTAGACAAAAAAAAAAAAAAAAACTCTTAGAATATCAGCATCGTCATAAGTTGACACAGAAGGCTCACCGGCTATGCTCTGATGATTATGTACATTGTGAGCTCGTCATCTTTAATTATATGTTTTCTAACTACAGACTTTACATTCTACGTAGGATTTAATTTTTCTTATTTAATCAGCTTCCCCTCTCGTCATCTTATCTTCCTCCGATCTCTGGACTTGGCCTTACCACATTTTTACTACGTTGAAGTATCCAATTTCTTTACAGTTCTACCTCTAAATGCACACGCTTTATGCAAAGAATTTGAATTCCAAAACCTTATGCCCTGTTTATTATTTATATTTTACATCATATTGCTCGTCTATATAGGAGAGAGTATTCTGCCGTCCCTTCATATATTACAGGTTTGTCTGAGATCGAGGCTCGTCTTCAAAATCTCCTGCGCAGTAATCCCCTTCTTTTTTATCCTCATCTTCTGTCTCTATATTTAAAAAATACTCAAGTGAATCAGCTAATTTAATTCTTCACTACTTAATTCTTCAGTACTGCCTTTGCCTACGCTTACTTTCTTTTCTTACTCTGAACAATTCTTCAAGTAGTCACTCATTATTACCAAGTAAGGTTCTATTATATGCGAACATGGACCAATCCAGAAGTAAATGAATGACCCTTGAAATTATATTACTACATTGCACCAACATATTTTTTTTCTTTGCTTCATCCACTGAAATATTAAACAGCCACGGAAACAACAGTGACCTACTCATGTACCTGCGTCTAATTATTCAGTATAATACGAGCTTCATTTTATTAATAAACAAAATTTTTTAACGTCCTCAACATCCTGCACATTAAATTTTTATCAGTTCTCTCGTAAGCTTTCTCTATTTAAGATATGCCACGTACAGCTTTTCTCTTGCTTTCTTTACTTTTCATCACCAATACTCGATTCTCTAACCTTTTTCTTCTCTAATCTTTTACTGGTTTTCCTCCATCAATTCCTCTGAAGTCTCTCTTACATTCTAATTCAAAATCCTATCACATACCTTCCCTAAATATTGCATAGTGGTATGCCTCTTTAACTCATATTCTTAATATTATCACCTTCTCCCAAAAAACGAAACAAGTAAGATTTTACCAATATGTTCAGAACCTTTCCCATATTTTTTACATTAAATGCCTTACATACCTTAATCAACCACTCAGTTACAACACCATCAATATAACGTGGATTCTCTTTTGTAGCTTACCTACTCCTTCCACTTTTACGATTACATATATAAAACACATTTTCCCCATATATATTTACACATGACTCCAAGGGTTTTTATTTCTTCGCAATGTCTTCGAAGATTTATATGCATTAGTAACAGTTTTGTCTGTTTTGTCACTTACATTTATATATTTTTTAACTACAATTATATTTTTTAACTGCAAGAAAACATTATCAGCGTCATAATTGGTATCCTTACGACCTCTACTATCAGTTCCAAAATGTCTCTCATGTTTATATCAATTCTGTTGTCGTAGCTTCCATTTCTACCTCTTTCTCCAATCCTTTACATTCATCAACTTTAAAATTCCCACTCCGCTGACACTGAACTGCATTCTTTTCATTCTTCATCTCTTCCTTTTCCTATTTTATTCCTTAGATCCATGTGTTTTTATGTTTAAAGTCTTTATTCACTAACATATATGTGTAGACAACTGAAGTGTGTGTATGTGTGTGTGTGTCTGTATAATAATCATGTATTTTTTTGCAGCGTTAAGCAAATGATCTCATGCATCCATAAATACGAAAGGGCAAATACATTACGTTATAAGAGAGAGAGAGAGAGAGAGAGAGAGAGAGAGAGAGAGAGAGAGAGACGGTTTTTAAATTGAACAGCTTTGATTTAATTGATAAATCTAAAAAATCAGAATTATCATTGATCCGTGCACCGACTCACTAGCCCTAGTTTACACATGATATGGAGAATAATTTATGAAAATGTTTACTTATGTGGATAACTTATGTAAAAGTTCAGTTCCTTGCATGAATGCCATTTGGTATAGTGAACAGATGCGAAGGTAAAAATGGTAAAGATTTAAGGTGATAAGGAATGTTTTATTTTATTTTTTGAATTCGAGGAACCAAGGAACACTGGGAAGAGCGTAAATTGTTTTTCTTGTCCGTTCTTTTTTGTTGGCTCCAGCTTACTCTTTTATAAACAGTATTAATATATATATATATATATATATCAATATATATATATATATATATATATATATATATGTGTGTGTGTGTGTGTGTGTGTGTGTGTGTGTGTGTATGTTTGAGTGTATACGTTCCACATACACTGAAAGTCTGAGCAATTTCAACCAAACGGGGTATACATACTACTTACCATCTGGGAATGGACCCTGGGGTTAAGGCATCACTGGCACCAAAGGGGGCGGGGGTGTGTGTGGGAAGGGCGGATATGTAAAAATGACAGAAAACGACAGATAATAATGTCTAATCCATAGTTTTTTAGGTTGCTGAGAAGAATAGTGACACTCCTGATGCCCTTAAAGTCCAAGATCAGCCCTGATTTGGGGTTAACCAAAATGACAGATATTAGTGTTTAATACATAATTTTCTAGGTTGCTTAGAAGATAGTAATCGTCCGGATGCTCTTTTAAGTCCAAGTTCACTTCCACAGAGAGGGGGATGGGAATAGGGTGGGAAGGGGGTGACATATAAAGATAAGGAAAAATGACAGATATTAGTGTCTAAATCATAGTTTTCGAGATCACTAAGATGAATAGTGACACTCTTGATGCCCTTCAAGTCCAAGTTCAGTCCTTATAGGAAGGGGGGGGGGGCGGGTGAGAAGTGGGTGGGAAGTGGGGTGACATGTAAGATTAACCAAACACGACAGATATTAGTGTCTAATACTTAGTTTTTGATGTTGCTGAGGTGAATAGTGACACTCCTGAAGCCTTTTTATTCCAAGTTCAGCCCCAGAGAGAGAGAGAGAGAGAGAATAGTTTATCAGTTGTAATCAGAGATTTCCCGGGCAGCACCGGGTTGGTCTGCTAGTGTGTGTGTGTGTGTTTGTTTGTGCATAATATAATATATATATATTATATATATATATATATATATATATATACTATATATATATATATATGCATGAACACTATTTCAGTTTGTTATTCTCTATGTGAAAACATGAATTGGAAATGTGGTTGCGTCTTAGTAAAAACATCCTAGAGTGTAGTTCAAATTTGTAAAATTTTGCAATGCTTCAAAACTTTCTGTGATGAACGTGTTTTTATTCGATTCTGTGGGAATTGAATAAATATATTTCCAAGTACTCCTTCCCCTCAAAAGTAGCATGGTTCCTTTCCCCTCAAAAGTATGCATGGAGTGGTTGATGGTACCCAAGTTAGCATTTTGATCTCAGAAATAATAAAAGTTGAATGGCAATACGTGAAATCGTAGCTTTTTGATTGCACTAAAACCGCCCAACAACGGAACGTTTGCCAACCTAGAGTTTACTTCTTCTTTTAGTGTGTGCATTCTACGTAATTTTTCTTTTTCTGCCAGATTATCTCTACTTTTCTAGCTTTGTTGCATTCATTTCTTGTAAAGGCTCCTCTTTTTGTCTTTGTTCACTTTTCTCATTTTCCTATCCTCTTCCATCTTATTATTATTATTTTTTGGGGTCGTCATAATATATATATATATATATATATATATATATATATATATATATATATATATATATATATATATATATATATATTTTATGTTTATTTATTTATTTATTTATTTATATATGTGTGTGTATGTATGTTGTGCTGTAGTATACTCTACATCTGTATATTAATAAGCTGTATTATGTCCTTTGCATATTAGTTTAGTATTCTTTTCGTCTTTTCCTCTTTTTTTGTGGTCATTTATCCTTTAGTTCACATTTTCACTTCTTTATAATCTTATTCCCTTTCTTTTTTGCGAATCAATTTTTCAAGAAATATTTTATATAATCTTTCCTTCTGGCTGCCAATTTTCCATCCTTTGGGGATTCCTCTGACATGCTTTTTCTCTTGCAGTTATCTTCTTTTTTCTTGCCTCTCTGTCATACGCCGTTGGAAGTATCTCCAAGTGACATGCTTTCCTGTCTTTCAAGCAGGGAATCTGTGAATTCCTGGAGTCAGACCCCACTCTGATCGGTTTACCTTTACATCTCTTTGCTTGCCTTCTGGTCAAGGAGAGTCACTAGGACTGATTTGCCCGTTCCATTGGCATCCTCCTAACTAACAGGCATCATCTCAACCTCATTTTGCAACGTGATGAAAGTCACTGGAAAATGGGAACGAGCTAAGTAGCGGCAAGCTGATTCCTCCTCACAAACCCGGAAGGCCCCATGGGATGATGGCGAAGTTCATTAAAGTATAATGAAACCACGGAAGGGGAACTTCCATTAATAACCTACGAGGACCCTCCTCCAAACTTTTTCTATATGACGCTTAAATTTAACCGTCGTCCATTCTTTCCGAGCGGCCCGTCCGTATTAACAATCACTCAAAGTCATGGGTCTCTCTGTGTATCTCTCGGTACGAGGACTATTTTTTAGGAGTATATAATCCTTTTGTCTGTGTAAGAGAGAGAGAGAGAGAGAGAGAGAGAGAGAGGAGAGAGAGAGAGAGAGAGAAAGGACCTTCTTTACTAGTTTATTGTATCCTGTTGATATGACAATTTCAAGGATGTTTAAGCGTTGTCTGTTTGTCATCCTCTTTGTTGTGTGCAATTATTTTTGTGTGTAACGAACATACATTTCATGTTAATACTGTATCTTTAATACTTTTTATTACATGTGGTTCTTCTCTCTCTCTCTCTCTCTCTCTCCACTGCTGTTTCTCTCTATGTCCTTTTCATCGTCACCCTTTTTGTCTTTGCTGTCGGCTGGGCCCTTAATTTTTTATTAATTTTGTGTCTTGTGTCTTTTCCATTTCCAGACCTGGAACGCCATTAATCCATAAAAAGGAAAACAATTTTCTCGAGATATTGAGCAGAAGTTGGGTAATGTTGTCCTTTATTAATGAACTTCTCCTTAATTATATTTCTTGTCTCCCACTCCTCCCGCAGGGGCCGTTAGGGTTTCGGGCAATTTAGAAGATGTTGCCGGAATGACAGTTCCCTTCAGCGTCTGGGCTATCGATGGAGGAGACCCCAAGCGGGAATGCGTTGCGCCCGCCTCCGTTGTCGTCACCGTCAGGAGTGTAGTCGCTCCGCCCGTGGCGTTTTCCCAGCCTTACTACTCCACTGAACTCTATCTCCCCACTTACGTGGGAGTTCGCGTCCTTTGTATCAACCGTCCTGAGGGGGAGGAGGAGTCCGACAGAGACCGTTACAAGGACGCCGAAAAGCCCCCAATGAAATACTCCATCGTCGACGGGGATGAGACCAAGCGTTTCGCCTTCGACGATTCAAGCAGGTGCTTGTATGTCAGGGACCAATTGAACCTAAGGAGCCATTACAACCTCACCCTTAAAGCAACAGATGGTGCCTTGACGTCCACAGCCACGGCTGAAATCACAGTATTGGAGGCGCCTCCATCCACCCTCGTCTTCACACAGGACAAGTATTTCGCCAACGTCTTTGAGAACTCCACTAAGGAAGTGAACTTGGTTGCCGTCGGGGTCAAAGGCCAGAATCTCAATCACCACATCGAGTATTCGATCCTCAACCCGATTGATACTTTCGAAATCAGACCGACGGCGGGAATCGTCAAAACCACTGGAAAGCCCTTTGATCGCGAAGAAAAGGACCACTATACCCTAGTTATTCAGGTGAGTGCGTCCGTTCTCCGTTTGCTTATTATTTCTCTGACAGAGTAATACAAGTTAATCGTCATCTCATTTAAATTTAACGTTGTCCTTAATTCCTTTTTATCGGACGAATCGTAAACATGCTGATTTCGCTGAGAAATGTGTTCCTTACATCAGAGACTTGCGATAACTTTCATGACTCTGCAGTATGTCTACTATCTAGAGCGCTGGCTAACTCAGAAAGTTATTTAAGAGCGAAGAGGCCTTTGGTCTTACTTTACCAACCCTGTTTCCACATGCAAATGGGAGGAACCGATTCCGATACATCTTGGAACGACGAGACCTTTTTTTTTTATGTTGGCGGTGGTGTTGCAGTAGGATTTGCCTTTTTTTTTTTTTTTTTTTTTTTTTTTTTTTTACTGACCTCTTCAGGCATTGTTTTTTTTTTCTTTTCTCTTTCTCCATCATTAAAGGCGAAGGATGCAGAAGAGCCGACCAACCTTGCACATGTCCTGGTTCACGTGGTGGTAATGGATGTGAATGATAATGAGCCCATCTTTGTCAATCAGCCTTACATCGCGCTCGTCTCCACGTCTGCCGAAAGAGGACACGTCGTCACGAAGGTAATCACAGAGACTCTTTCTCTAATTCCGGTCCATTGGATTCACGCCAAATGGGCCCTGGGTTTCTCCTAGGTAGAGCACGAGCTCTTAACGAGACCCGTTAGATTTGCATACAAATGTCTCCCTATCACTTGAGACCTCTCGGGAAATACGATTGTTGTTTTGCCCAAATTCTTTTTTTTTTTTAAGGTTCAACATATTATCCTCTCACTATTCATTTATGGATTTGTTCTTTATAGTAAGTTTAAATGTGTATTATTTTGAAAGAATTTGACTTCCGTAAAGAAGGGATGTCATACTGAGAAAGATCTAACACGTATCATTTTCCCCCTCAGCTGAAGGATTAGTTTTGGCAAATGTTTGTTATAAAAATTCGAACCAGCCCTTTTCCTGCAGCAAAGCATCATAAAGGACTTCCCACTTCTCTTCATGAAGGTGCGAGCTGTAGACGCCGACGCAGAGGATTTCGGCTCAGTCCGCTATGAATTGGTAAGAGGGAGTGGCGAGCTCTTCGCTGTAAACAAGAAGTCGGGAGAGATTTCTCTGAAGCAGTCGCTGATGGTGGCCGATAAGACCTACAGCCTCACTGTCGCCGCGTACGATGGGGGCAAGCAGCCCCTCAGCTCTCAGGCGCATGTGATGATCAGGTAAGACTGTCGTTGTTAAACCAAACAAAAACATCTTTCAGTTTTCTTCGGAAGATTGAAAAAGAAGCCCACAAAATTACTGTGTATAACATGTTTACTTATAAGTATTTACATTTTATTTTACTCAACACTCGAATACTTCCAGGCCCTATCTATGGCCCTTTTTCACGAGATGTGTAGGTTGTCAGCCTGGGTCAAGTGTTGAGTAAAATAAAATGTAAATACTTATAAGTAAACACGTTATACACAGTAATTTTGTGGGTTTCCTTTTCAACTGTCGTTGTTACTATTATTAACGGAAATAATGATATTACGGTGGAGATGGTCAACAACGGTGATAACTGTCGAGACAGTGTCGTAAATTTTGGAAGCAATTATATGTCAGATATTATAGTCTCTCTCTCTCTCTCTCTCTCTCTCTCTCTCTCTCTCTCCACTGAATTTACGCTATGGTTATTATTGCCACTGGCACAGGGTGGTGTCGGCAGAGGGGCCCATCTTCTCCTCGGCGAGGTATGCCGTCTCTATCAATGAGGACGCCCCCAAGGGAACGCCCGTCGTGAGAGTGGAGGCTGAGAGTCCTTCAGCGGATCCCATCATGTACACGATCGTCGCTGGAAACGCTGAGGAACTCTTTGCCCTTGACTATGCCACTGGTAAGTTCATTTTCAAGGCATTTCTTCAACTTGTTTATTATTTAGGACAAAAGAGAATTAGGCGATACACCTGCCGCTTTAAGGACGAAAAGTTATGTCTGGAAAAACTGGAGTGGAGATGAATACCAAAGCCTGGTTGTAGAAAGAAAGAAATTGGTCATTGCAGCTTGTAGTTCAAGGGTCACAGATTTCTACAGAGTAGTATTAGACATATATATATATATATATATATATCTATATATATATTATAATATATATATATATATATATATATTAATTCACAAAAAGGAAGACTCAAAAGACCTGGAAGATTACCGCCCAATAAGTTAATCTCAGTAATAAAGAAAATATTTACGAAGATCACATTAGGCCGAATAGAAAGACAGCTAGACTTTAATCAACCAAGAGGGCAGGCAGGTTTTAGAAGCGGGTATTCAACAACTGACCATATCCATGTAATTAACCAGCTAAAGGAAAAATCAACAGAGTATGGCAAACCACTATGCATGGCATTTGTAGACTATGAGAAAGCCTTTGGTTCTGTCAAAACTTCAGCAGTAATGAAAGCTCTTCAAAAGCAAGGAATAAGTGAGTCTTATGTTAGAACGATTGAAGATTCTATACGTGCAGTACAGCAATCCTAAAACTACATAAAGACTGAGAAATTTCCGATTGAGAAAGGAGTTAGAGAGGGAGACCCCATCTCTCCTAAATTATTCACAGCGTGCCTAGAAGTTATTAAGAATCAAAATTGGGAAAATGTAGGAATTAACATTACTGGGGAATACCTTAACAACTAAAGATTTGCAGATGCCATAGTTCTACTCAGTGGATCAGGGAAGGAATTAAAAAAGATGACAGAATATTTGAATAGAGAAAGCAGAAATGTTGGACTGAAAATGAATATGAGTAAAACTAAGATAATGTCCAATGAAAATGCAGACTTTCCCCAGGACATGAGACCGAAACTAAAAGAAGGATAAGCATGGGATGGAGAGCTTTTGGTAAACAAAATGAGATTATGGAAAGTAAAATGCCACTTTCTCTAAAAAGAAAAAAAAGTATTTAATCAGATGGTCCTACCAGTATTAACTTATGCATCAGGAACCTGGAGTCTTACTAAAGCCTTAGATCATAAGCTAGTTACAACTCAAAGAGCCATGGAAAGAATAATGATGGGAATAACACTAAGAGACTGAAAAAGAGCAACATGGATACGAGAGCAAACTAAAGTAGAGGATATTCTAATAATAAGTAAGAAAAAGAAATGGACGTGGGCAGAACATATGAGAATGTCAGCTAATAGATGGACAAAAAGAATAACAGAATGGGACCCTAGAGATTGCAAACGAAGCAAGGGAAGGAAGAAAAGACGATGGATTGACGAGCTAAGAAAATTTGCGGGTATAGACTGGCATAGAAAGACCATAAACAGAAGGGAATAGAAGGATATGTCTGAGGCCTTTGTCCTGCAGTGGTCTAGCAACGGCTGATTATATATATATATATATATACTGATATATATATATATATATATAGATAATATGATATATATATATATATATATATATATATATATATATATATATATTATATAATGCACACTGGCATAAAAGCGATACATCTACTTTGTGGAAATTTGTAATCCTTGAACTACAACTTTCAATGACAAATTCTTTTTTTTTTTCATACACACACACGCGCACATATGTGTGTGTATGTTTGTGTGTATGTATGAAAAAAAGAAATTGCCATTGAAAGTTGTAATTCAAGGATTGCACATTTCCACAAAGTAGATGTATCGCTTTTGTTCCAGTGTATATATATACATATAGTGTATACGTATATATATTTCTAATTCCTTCGACAAAAAGAGATACATCGACTCTGTAGAAATACAAACCACAAGGGGAAAAGATCCACAGAATTACGCACACGCCCGCGTGCACACACACATATGTGCGTGTGTGTGCGTACTTCAGTAGTTCTCTTCTCCTCGTGGTCATGAACAAATGTATTTTACGATGAAAAGCCTTTTGGATTTTGTGGAATAATTAAGACATTCACATCAAGCTGTTTCGACTTAAGTCACATTTTTGATAAAATTCATAATGAAATTCAGCGAATAAATTAACTGTTCAGCTAACTAAACAATAATCAGAAAGTAAGTAAATGAACGTGATTGAAGTGTTATCACTATCGCCAAGTTCAGTCATCACTGAAAAGACAGGAGAGTCGGTTTACTAAGCGAGTTGTATAAAATAGATTGGAAAGCTGTTAAAATAAACCGTCTCTTTGCTTACTCTGTTAACGAAGAGTTACGAGGATTGAATGTATCTGCTATTGGCTTGTTACGACGAACTGAAAAGGACTGGATTGTATTGTTTCGCTCAAGGGAGATCTCTATATAAAGCACAATGCGCTCCTCTGTTTTCGGGAGCCCGGTTATTGATAGGGTTCAGGCCCTGCTGTTGGTTCTCGAGAATAGGAAGACGGCATGTCTGCTATATTTAGACGAATGACAGAAAACACTGCAAAAAGTGTATGCCTATGCATGAGAGAGAGAGAGAGAGAGAAGAGAGAGAGAGAGAGAGAGAGAGAGAGAGAGAGAGAGAAACGCGAAACTAACACATTGAAACTTAATAAAGCTGCTTTTGGTTGACTCATGACATTTGAGTGTTGTGCCGCAATTAAAACTATAATATTGTGGAACTATTGTCCTCACTTTTTTTTTTCCTGGGGAAGAGCCACCTGTACTGGAGGCAGTGGGACCTGGTACGAATAGAGTATTGATGAGGTAAATAGAATTTTAATTCAGCAGACGTGCTGGTGAAAATATCTCCAAAAACGATGGAAAAGCGAAATTGTTTGTGCGCTGACGAATAGTATAGATGCAGGGGAAACGCTGAATTATTTCTCCGGTTGAATAAGTCACCCAGGTCAGTTTGACGAGTCTGAACGAAAGGGCAGAGAGTGAGAGGAAGCGAAGAGGCTTTTGAGGTCATTGGAATAAGAGGCCAGGTATACTGCGTATCTAGGGAAGGTTGATAACGCTGAAGATAAAAATCAGTTGATGGGCAATATTAATAATGTTCGTGGAACGGCCTTGGTGGTGAGGCTCATAACGTCAAATGAGAAAAATATAGAAGGGATTCTTAACAGAGAAAGGAGAAAGTTGAAGAAGCCACCCATAACGTGGAGGAAAGAAAAATGCCATAGAAATTTATAGCGGCGAAGAGACAATATTGAGGGAGAGATTCTTTATGTAGCAACGAGGAAACTGGGGAAGAGACTCATAAAGAAAAAGAGCATTAGCTGACAAAGACGGGCGGTAAAAGAGAGTAAACTGGGAAAGATATTTGTGATGTAGAAGAGAGAAAATGACTGGAGATTCTAAATGTACAATAGAGAAAAAACTGATGGTCAGATTTATGAAAGATAGATTTATACTTCAAGATATAAATGATTTATGTTGTTCATAATCTTGCGTTATTACGGAAGTTAAAATAAGCAATATATTAACTCTCTCAGCAGGCATCCGCCTCAAAGAATGCTTGCTCGTGAAAAGGAAGTAATATCGAAGTTCTATAAATATGCAGAGCAATGAGAGAGCAGGGCGCCTGAATGTGGCAGTACTGCTTCTATATTTGAAAGTCAAGAATCATAACTGAATAGAGTAGTTCAGGGAGCGAATCAGTTCTGTTACGACGTGTATCACTTGAAAAGTTACAATGCGGACACTTTCCGAAAAGAGTAGAACTAGTCCACAAAATTTAGCTGAAATATGGCCAATAGGTAGTAGTTTTGGTGTTAAGGCTGATTTTTTGTGCACAGTGACTCGAGAGATCTAGTAGATACCTCAGAAAAAAAAAATCCACACGAATCCCATGGGGGTGTTTTCCAAAATTCAAGATGGCGACCATTGGAGGCATGAATTTACTAAATCTGCATAACTTGTGAACTGTTGCAGTTAGGATTGTATTTTTGGTGTCTAGCTATGTTTCCTGACCCAATAAATTCGGTGATGGCATTATTAATTGCCCCCAGCTGTATATTTGCGACATAAATTAGTAACATTTGCTCATTATAATGGAATTGTTTGAAAAATAATATTTCAATAACAATTTTGCTGAAAAATTGCTGTTTGTATCTACGGCTGTCAGTACTGGTATAAGAAATCAAATATGTGAGTGTATAGGTATCGCATAAAACATCGTTCATCATACAGTGCAGCAACGGAATTTTTAGACTTATTCAATGTCCATCATTGTCATTGGTTGAAGCACTGAATATTAGCAGACATCTCCTGAAGCAGAGATCTTCACCTTCGAGAGAGGGGTTCTTTCACAATTATCCTTTCGTCTGTAGCACATATATTTTAGCATAAATGTACGTCTTGTAAATCCAAGGTACCTTGAAGGGAAGAATCTTTAACCGACAAACTCCTCATAAAAGGGGAAGATCTGTGGTATGGTTGTTTAGTAAATATTAATATTTATTTATGTCTTTAACCCTTAATAAAGCATAAGGGAAATCATTTTCACGATGTAAGCATTCTAGAGTTGCTTCCGATGTCAAATGGTTCAACCTAGTCATCAAGACAAACCAACACCGCGTCCATCACCGAATTCCTTGGGTCAGAAAACATGAAGTTTAGACACCAAAAATAAGATCCTAAGCTCAACAGTTCACAAGTTATGTAGATTTAGTCATTCAAAATTCATGCCTTTAATGGTCGCCATCTTGAATTTTGAAAAAAAAAAAAAAAAAAAACTGTGAGATTCATGGGGACTTTTTTTCTTCTGAGGTATCTACTAGATCTCTCTGGTCACCGTGCAACAAATCAGCTTTGACACCCAAACTTCGACCTCAGATGTTAAATTGGTGGACTTAACGGTCTAACGTGGTAGAAAGATAAATGACCTAGAATATCTACGTATATTTGGGAGATGCAAAATGAGAAACAGAGCTTTTACGAATTTATTTGCAGAATCTAGGAAACGGCGGACGATTTGTAATGCATAGGAGGTATTTAAGAGAAATCCGAGTAACAAAAAAAGTTAACTAGAGATTCATAACGAAAAAGAAAGATGACTAAAGGAGATGCACCGTAAAGTAAGGAAAACTAAACCAGGATAAACTAAACCAGGATGCGCGTTGTAAAATAGAGGAAGCTGAGAGAATAATTCATAATTTGGCAGAAGCAAAATGAACTCATTGATTCAGCCTTCTCCGAGAAATTTACTTCTGGCGATTTGCTGCTGAAAAAAAAGAAATCGAGAATTACTTCACGGAAAACCTAAATAAATCAGTTGCCGTTATACTGAAAAAGTAATATAAATAAAGTATTTAATAAGTAAATAAAATTAATTTTAATAGATAGAAAGTTAGGGATGAATTTAAATAGTATATACACACAAGCAGAAGAAAAGCCCGATTTCGATACGTACGTCATTTGTTTTGCTTTTATTTGCTGAAAGAAAATCTATCCTAAAAAGCCAACTTCTCTGAAAGCATTATTAAAAAGACTTTTAATGCTCTCGGTAATGGAAAGCTCTTGAAGATAATCATGTGTTCTTATTTTCCTGAACCTGCATGAAACAAGTGTCCCTCTGGCACACACACAGACATCGCACATGTCATCATTGACTTCACCAAGCTCCTTTTCCCACCAGCAGGTAAACTTGGCCACGCACTTGTGCGCGCGCGTGACGCAGTTCACAAATGAATGGCACTCTTTGATGTTCCCGTTAATACAGAGCAATTACTGTGAGTGTTTTGTGTCATCTTCCAAACCCCATTTCAACAATAGGTTGCAGGGAATTAGGATGAACCTATGTTGTCATTTATCCACACCGGGGAGACTAATGTTACTTCTCCCAAGAGCGAGTTTGCGTATGATTACCGGGGCGTATCTCATTATCTCGGAATCGGAAGATAGGGGAAGCGGTGCTTTGTTTGATTGTTCGTTCCTTTGTCCGTTTCATCTCCGTTGATTATCGCGTCTTTGTTATGAGAAGTTTTTGTTTTACGTGTGGTCGTTTTATATCTCGTATTTTTGGACTTTCACTTTCTTCAAAATGTTCAGAAAACTAATGCGTGCCTGTGCAACGGGAGAAACTGGATTTCAGTTACATGACCCTTGTGCTCTTATCGTCTCATTGCATGCTGTAAAACTGCGGTGGTTATGGAAAGTTTCCACAAAAACAGATTTGGGTGACGGCGCCGAATTTTTCAAATGAACTCCCTGGTTTGCCGGTGTATTTAGTAGTTCGTGCAGATCAGGTCTGAGGTCAAATGAAGATAGGGGTTACGTTACATTATTTCATTGCTGAACTGGTGTGAATGCTCCTTGAGCGATGTCTGTCAGAACAGTATTTAAATATTCAAAGGAAAACGCATGTATTTTTGCTATTAGGAATATTTTAGTCTTGAATGAAGAATATCTTCATCTTTCTTGGAGAGTAGTTTTGTCGTTGCTGAATGATATTCCCCTCTTTTACGAAAATTATTGATACATTTTTGGTCTGAATATATTTTCATCAGAGGCGATATTTTAGAGACGAGTTTTTCATTCTTCCTCTTAGCAGATAGTCTTCTGTGGCAAAGGACAATGCGGGAATTTGTACGGAATGTCTGAGTGACTGTTACTTACAGGCAATGCCGAACTTCCAAATGGAACATTTTGTCGTAGATGGAAGTTGCTTCTTTCTGGGAAAGTTCCCTCAGCGTCTTTCCAAGATGTTTTTTTTGCAGTCCAGAACTTGGAGAGTATATTCGAACTTAGCGTTATCACAGCGCAGCTGATACCACGTGTCCTCTGGGGCTTTGGCCAGAAATTTGTGAGGAGCCCGGGATTTCCAGGACATGGAAGTCGTTTCCAGAATTTCCTGGTTGAATACAAGGGCCAATTTCCTCGCAACTTTTTACTCCCCTCCCTCCTTCCACCCACCCACCCCCACCCGTTCGCCCAACGGCTTACGTCTTCCGGGCTGAAGTTACTGGAAAGTTTCCTTTTGTTCTGGCTCTTTATTAGAGACGACAATACCGACGCTAAATTGTTATTCTTCCATGCGATCGTAAATTCCAGGCATTTCGTGAAAGGATGTACTATTTCTTTTAGTTAAAGTTGGCCTTATGCCAGCATGGGCTTTTACTCTCGCGCAGCCCGTAAACCGTTTTTTTCCAATTATGAGTTTAAATGTGATCAAAATATCATCGTCTGATTATTTTAGCGTTTGAGAGACGCGGAAATGAATCTGTTATAAGGACAGGAACAGAAGCCAGATTCCCCCCAGCTTGGGTTTCCAAATCATGTGACTGAGACACTGATTCAAGCATGGAGTCGTGTATAGCAAACGACTTGAATTCCGTTTGCATAATGTAAGTACGGAATAAGGTAATGAAATGCATTTATACTGTAGTCTTAAAAGTTAAGGATTCAGGATTGCAAATATAATTTAATCCTGTGGTAGGAGTGCGAGAATACTACCACCGTAGGTCCTACGTGTCGTAAAAGGCGACTAAAAGGACAGCTGCTGCCTTACAGTCTCACTTTTTAGTAAAGATGAGGCACACTACCAATAACTGTGGAAAAGGATGTCTTACAGTCATACTTTTTAAGTAAAATGTTAGGCCCACTGCCAATAAATGTGGTTGATGACAGCAAGTGCATGCGGTCGTAAAAACCCCTTTGCCAAACAATAAACAATGCCTGATGATGTCTTTGAACGAAGGCAGAGGAGAAGGCGCATCAGGCAACCGACCCCTTAATGTAGGGATAACGGTGGGAAAGAAGAGGATTGCAGATATAATTGAAATGTAATCTTATAACAGTTTTTATTTTACTTTTATGAGCGTATGTAAGTTGCTAGATTGCATCAAGAAGGCACCCGTACAATCATACTCATACACACAGATATATGTACGTATATATATGTACATTATACATATATACATATATATATATATATATACATAATGTGTGTATGTATGTATTTATGTATGTATATGTATAATATCTCTCCTGGTGTAAGATATTACAGTTGCGTTTTATTTGGCATTAGGCTTCTTATGATCTACTGAGATGACAGCTTTACTCTTAGGGATGTAATCATTCAAGTCTCCCAGTGAATGAAATCGACATACGTTTGATCTCCCTAATAAACTCTCCTTATGGATGGGCGATGCCATCTCACCCATAATCATAAATCCCGAGCTAAGTGGAATAAAAAAAAAAAAAGCACACTCACACAATATTAATCCGTAATTTGCTATTTGCCGGACTATTCGATTGCCTTGTACAGAAATTTTTCTAGATTAACATTTCTACAGAAACCAAAGGCTTCCTGAAGGTAATGGATAGGCAGTATAGGTCTAATGAGTGATTTAGATAGATATTGATCGAAATGTCAATTGCCTCACACCATCATGAAACAGGGTGTTCGTTTTCTCTCTTGCAGCTCGAATGATTCTATCGGTGGATTAAAGAACAAAAACAAGTTTTTATATATATAAATCATTTTTGTTTCGTTGATAATATCTTATCTTAGACTATGTTCAAAACATTTTACGGGTGGTGCTGGATTGTGGAAACGGTTCAAATATTAAAATAGCCATTTACAATGCAAGCTAATTTCGTATTCGTTTTGCGATGCCGGCAAGTGTGAAGGAAGGAGGCGGGTAGTTGGAAATGATATACAGCAGAAAGCAAAATTTGTATAAATGATAATGATTATTATAATCAGTTACTGCGTCTGGATGCCTTCATTACGGCGCTGTCTGTTTGTTCTCGTCAATATGATTTTTTGTTCAGATTTCTTTTGCAAACGCGGAACTACGTCTAGTTATTATTTTTACTTTCATGTCGTCGCCTATTCAGTTTACTGGTTTATGTATTGATATTTTATGAAGAAAGCCAGCGTTGACAAACAAAAACGAAAAAGAAAAACATTTTTTAAATTTGCTTCCATTTTTTCATTATAGATTTGAATCCCAAATCGTATAGCGAGACGCTTCTTACGAACATTTATTTCGTACCCTTCGGTGGTGTTCATGTAGTGAGAAAATCGTAAATATCAAAATTTCATCTGAATTCATGTTTACTAATTTATTACCTAGTCTCCAGCAGTGCCATGTCTTTTGTTGGAAGCGCTTCACAGTTCAATATAAAATACATTATACGAAATTTGTCCAGTTTAGATTGCCAGAAGCTGTATCCAGGCGGAGTAAAATGATCTAATGACTGACACACGTCGGACCTACTTTTAAGTGATATATTTCTGCTGACTGGATACCTGCAAAATATATAGCTTGAAATTACACAGCCACTTATTGGACTCAGTTTGTAATGGTGTAATCCCAGTTCATAGTTCCACTTTGAAATAGTAAGTTGCCACGAACTGAATCCAGCATAAAAAAATAGGTTGCCACATGCTGGATTCTAATAGAAATGATTAGTCGCCGCATGCTGGCTCCAGTTGGAATGATATGCCGTAACAGCAGATCCTGTTGCAAATGGCACAGTGCCACTTATTGGATCCTCAGTGGGGTCAGTTTGGAAATAAACCTTGTCATGTACGGAATTTATATATTTAACTCCATCGGTATAATGTAATGTAACTATTAGGACTACATAACTGCCTATATTGTTCTTCATCATTTCTTATGGGGTAATAATACAACTTCCTCAACTTTAAATGAGATACTATAGAACCCAGGTATTTTGTTTCCAGTTTTACATAACACTTAGGATCTTGTATGGTTCAGTAAATTGTCAGTAGTGTGGGCTTTGTAGCCCGTAAATGAAAATAATTTATTACAACGTAATAGACCCAATATGTAACGTCCTGTGATAAATTTACTTATACTTGAACTTAATATTTCATGTAAAGTACTTTAAGTCTTACGTTTTATGCTTTTTATTTATTTAAAGATTAGATTTAGTTAAGAATCTAACTACTGTTTGTTAGATACATTGTCAAGTGTTTAGACAAATTTTCGTCTACTAAGACCTAAAATTCATTGTTTAGTATTAGAAACTTGTTTTTCAACGTCATTTAATTTGTAGATGTATTGATTGTATTTAATGGTTTTATTGTGTAGAAATACTTTTATCTTTTAGAATGAATTAATCGTATATTTAGTTATTAATTACCTAATAATCTTGAGTGCTTTATGGATTAGAATATTATCTTGATTTGTCGTAATATTGAGTGTTCAGTAATACATGAAGATGTCTTTCATGGCTATTTCAGAGTTCTTATATTAATTTTGTGCTCTTATTTTCTGGCTGCATTACAGTACCAGCGTTCTGGAACTGTATTTATAGCAAGGCCACAAGTAATTCAACGTCATTTTAGATCAAAGGACTTTTGTTTCTGTTAACATACCCTGTACCTGTATTAAAAGTCTGGTAAATGTCACTGGCGACGAATTTCCATTAAAAGTTTCTTACGAAATCGCAGCGTAGTTTTTCCACTTATACTACTGGGGTTATCTCCTCCTTCATAGTTGCAGTTCAGTTGCCAATATGATTAACAAGTACTAACTGTGTTCATGCATCTTATAGTATGGTTATGCCACGGCAGGTGACATTTCACTAGAATGACTAACCTTTTGTGAAATCAGTCTTCTTTTTTATTTCTTTTCTCTTATCATTAATGGCTTTGGATCTTCATCGTTTCATTGCCTGTCTCAATCTTGCTTTTTCCCAGGTTTGAATGGCGTGGAATCGAAGTGTAAGTATGATTGCCAATGATCATGGTATATAGACACAAAGAGAGATGCTATCCCTTTCACTGCTTATGATCTTAATGAATCGCGCTGGTGTGTAATACTTGTGTATGATATGAGAAGGCTCTACTCGTTTTTTTTTTTTATAATTATGGAATCGCTTCACCAAAATATTGAGTTCAAAACCTAAACTCTGTTAGGACTGACCAACTTCGTTTTCATTAACTTAATTTAAATTGCATAAGGTAATCAAACATTATTAACAAGGGAGGTAGTAACATTCTTAAAGTCTCTCTAGTAGGTATCACTATTATGATAAAGATTCGAGAGATATTGACAGGTACTGTTGTGACGGGTAACTTAGAAACATTGATACGGCGTTTTAGCTTCCAGATTCTCATGTTGTTTATTATGATATACCTAAGGTAAAGATAGATCAAACTTTGCCGAAATTTCCTTAAATGGATAGGAAGACATGTGACTACATAATTCCCTTTTATTGATGGCTTCTTAATTGTTTGTGATGGCGAGACCACGAGAGCGTCGGAAATTGTTTGGAAAATTAAATCTTTCGTAATTGTCGAAATCTGCCGTTGGTTGCTTTCCAACGATATATAAATTTCTACTATTTTAAAAATATTTGAATATAATTTTTATTCGTTCCCCTTCCCCATGAATATACTTGAATTTCAACAAGTATATTCAAGTGTTATTGCATGTCAAAGATCTTATGTTTTTGAAGTTTATTTTCTGGACAATTTAACATATTTAACATACGAAGTGGGAGTGTAGTCAAGTATATGGATGCTGTAAATTTTCTCATATCTGCATGATCAGCCACATGCGTGAATATGTAAACTTAGTCTCATGTTTATAAGCCCTTTTTTGATATGTATTCATGCATTGACAATAGATACAATGTTGCGATCGTCAGACGTCTGCTAAAAATGATTTGTCATGCTTAGACTGAGAATCATTGCTTGATTTCTGAAATAGTTGCGTCTCCCACTGGAATTGTATGCACTTAATACAATTCAGCCTGAATTAAATACATTATAAAAAGTAAGTGTGACTACATATTTAGGTTTTCGTGACTATAAACAAGAGATTATATCCTTTGATTTGTTCGCCATACCTCGCACACCACGTTTCACAAGTACATAGAATTGTTGCATGTAGTTCCTATCCAATTACAGTTTTTCAGGAAATGAAGAGGCGATCCGCATTTGCGCCCTGTACCTTACGGCTTCATATTATTCTAGAAACGTAGCAGTGTCCATGACATTGATCTCCCCAACCGCACCCCTACGAAAACCAGTCCTCAATACAACCCCCCCCCCCCCCTTTAATCCCGTGTAGTCTGTATTAGGTGACTGTGAAACAGCTTTCCCGAGCTGCGACAGTGATTAGCGCCGAAGTTATTACCGTAATTGGCCCTGGGGCTTCCGTTTCGGGCTCGACATTCCCATTGTTATTCGATGCGATTGGTCTGATAGAAGCAGTTGGGTGCGATGGTCTCGTCACTTTTTGCTTTTCTGTTTACGCTTTTCGAACAACGATCAGTGGTTAGTGCTTCGCTGATGAGCATTAAATTCGATATGCCCAGGCAAGGCTTTAAACGTAATGAAACGAAAACGTCAGGGTAGACCAGAATGGTCTTTACACAGAGGTGCCAACGTGAATTCAGTTTTGGTTATATATGGAAAAGTAAACTTTGAAATCGAAAGGGAAAGCGAGGAAGTTGTCGAGCTTGTATCATAAAGAAGGCAGTATGTATAATAACAATAATTTATAAGCAGTGGTGTTGAGGCACGGTAGATTGGACTGCTCGGTAATGTACTGTTTTCTGGAAGTTGATGATGCGAGAATGTTTGCCTTGAATGGAACGTTCCCTAACTACAGAGTAGTAATGTAAGTTGTGGCATTAACTTTGACAGGCACTTTTAGATTAACCGCATTATGTAGATGAGCAAATCGGACCAACAGAGAAATTTGATTGGCAGTTCTAGTTAGATTAACAAGAGGGAATTTTTGTAAATTAACACCGTAAGAATGACCCACCGACAACCATCGTCCATTGAATGCTTTCTTCTAAGGAGCCTTATGCAACTGTGGAAGGATACTTGCGTGCTGATAGATGAAGCTGACTTTCATTTAGCATTTGTATTCTCCTTGTATGTCGATTCATTTCCCAGCTTAATGGTGTAGTGTACATTGCTTCCTCATATCACTATAGCTTTTATTTGGAGCCCAGTGATCATTGTTGTCTGGTCCTTGTAAATATATTTGTTTCAGATTTTATGTTATTTTTATTTTTGATGTCACCATATTTGTGCACGTTGTTTCAAGAAGTTGTTGTTGCTGTGAACGTAAGTTGAATGTCCTTTTCATGCTTTATTTTTATTTCTATATACTTAAGTAGTAGAGTCACGAGTAAGCTGAATTCCCGTTGTCATTTTGTGAGCCAGTGTACTGTGTATGATGCACCAAAATGGATTTTCTTCATCAAACGCGGGAGGTCGTCCCAACCTTAAACTTCATTTCTGGGTTACCGATATCCCGTTACTTTGGTGGGGCGCATTCACCGAGTGCCATTGGCAAAGGAGGAATGCATTTCGTTAAGTGAAGAGGGAGGTTTTGGAGCTCTCCAGATCCTTGTCAGACCCTCATTACCTCGTGAAAGGACTCCAGCAAGCGTCGAGGTCAGGGATCAGATCGCGATGAAAAGGAGCGGATTGAACTCGGGGTCGAGTAGGAGATTAACACTACATTATTTTTTTTGCATATCCATGCTCTCTCTCTCTCTCTCTCTCTCTCTCTCTCTCTCTCTCTCTCTCTCTCTCTCTCTCTCTCTCTCTCAGATTAGTGAAAAAAACAAAACGAAATTAGCTCTTTATTTTTGTGTTATGAATCTTTTACTGTCACCCCCCGTCCCCCACTGAGGAAAATAGAATGAGTCAAGTCTGGGCTGTTGGAAATCTGAACAGAAATGGAAGTTTCCATGGGAGGTTCGGCCTTTGAGTTTGCATCGAAGAAAATCCATGACCTTTGAAACCGTGTATCCGGAATGAAACAGACCTGATTCGTGTGTCAACTTTCTTTAATTTCCCTTTATATAAAGGAGTTGGCCTCGAACTGATTGAAATAGCTTTTTTATTGACTTTAACTTTGTTGATATTTGGATGCATTGTGAAGGTTACTTGCCTTGCCTGCAGTATGCACAAACTGTGAGGGGACTGCAGATCAGACGGATGGATTGTTTGACAGGAATTCAGAAATTACTTGCCGCTGTCTTCTCGAAAAGAGAATGTCGTATTGGCGTTGGGCTGATCATATGAAGTGAAAATATAAACATAATTTTCCGTCTCAGTTTTTGTTTCTCGTCGTATTTCCGCTAAACAACACGTTCGCTGACTGTACTCTCTTACGAATTTTTCCCTTTTGAAATGCATTAGAAGACAAACATCCAAACACAGTTTTATTTATCTCTTATATAGAAATAAACCTTTACGTATGACACATTTGGTTCACTTTTTTTATGAAGAATTGTATGTCACATTTTGTTAGATTACCGTTAAAGATTCGTAGGATTTGTTTCTGCGCAAGTTGTTGGTCAAATGTTGAGCTAATGTATCTTGCCCCTTAAACCAATAGGTGTGATTCAAACGGCCGCACCTTTGGACTACGAAACTTCCCGCAGTCACAACCTGACGGTGAGGGCCCGTGACCCCAGCACTGGTGGGCACACGGACACCCAGGTGACGATCACTGTTGCAGACGTGAACGACAACGCCCCTGAGTTCGTGGAGAGGGTCTTCAAAGCACAAGTGTCCGAGGTCGTTTCCAAGGGCTACTCGGTCATCAAGGTGAGTGGATTCATATTGTGCTGCAGCCTTCTCGGTGCTGTTGGTGCTTCTGCCAGCTCATCCATCAGTGTTGAAATATGTAGACTGTTAGTCATGTATGACCTTCCAGTCCACTGGTAGCGATACAGCGAATGTTAGAATTTGTTGTCGAGACTGTCTCTAGAAAACCTATGAAATGTCCTTATCTTCGACGCACTTTTCAAGGTGAGACTTTTGAGCCCCAAAAGATTTCTGTACAACAACTGGGGATAACAAATTCTGTTCCATAAGTACTCTAAATATATCAGTGTGGTGTTTATTTGTTGTCGATGATTGTTCTTTTTCCACCTTTGCTGTATGTAGAAATTTGTTCTCATTTATTTGGTTGGGAGTGGTGGTGGTTTGTTTTCTTCCGTTATCACAGTCTTTATTCCTTTTTGATAACCTTTATCTAACTTGAAGCTTTCTTTATCTTGCTCTGTCGACAGGTCCCTTCGATGTATCCTCCCCGGACATATTTCTTTGGGCATAATGATCCTCATTGTCCACAAAGCATATACTATTTCTGTGACTGACATGTCTAAAATTTAAAGTTTTTCGGTAATTTTTTTACCCATCTGTTTCGAACTGAAAATCTATATTCTTTTGTGGTCCAAGACCTTATTACCTTGAAGATGTTCTGTAATTACAGAAGAAAATGGTCCCTGACACGATTTCTTCTGGCTGGATAGCAATACTGCCCCCAGTTTGCTTATTACAAAACTCTAAGGAAATTACACCACTTTTTCATTTCTAGCTAAATCTGTGGTTCTTAAACTTTTTTTGCCTTGCGGCTCCCTCTGCATTATGTATAGATCCCACGACCCCCTACCCCTGAAATTTTGCTCTATTTGTATACTATTACACTTCATTGCTTATATGAGTATATGGATGAATGATAGATTTTTATTTCATTGCTGTTAAATTTTTTATAACTATGGAATAAACAATGTTCATGGAAAACGGGTAAAACAAGCACATAATAAAAACCAAATTTGATCTTAATCCTTATCCAAACAGTTTCAACATTATACAGATTAAATTGATAGAAAATATTAGAAAAAATACTAATTACTACAAAAATAAATATAATTTTTACTATTAGCACAATAATTCAAGGATCATGACCACTTCAAAAATTATTACACATCCTCCTTAGTGATTTATTTACCCATACTTATGTAGTATTGGAAAACAAAACACCCTAATAACAGTAAATCAATCTTATTAAAGTTTTTCGTCATCGTGACAAGTTTAACTGTATGTAATAATATCAACGAAACAGTGGATTATAGCCGGTGCCCTTTATGACTTGGTAGTACTCGTTAGTGGGATGGGTGATACTAGTTCTTTTGGCCAACTAGTCAGGGAATACCTGGTGGTGGTTGGCTCAATGCACATCGGAGATCGTTTGCCACATAAAGCTCGTTTCTTTTCTTTGTTTTGATTCCAACTAATGCTGAAAACCCTGCTTCCCAGAAGTAAGTAGAAGAAAAGGGACAATTACTTGTAGGATTCGCTGACTGATTTTCTGGTAAACTGAAAGATATTTTATCCAGAAATTTTCCATACCAAGAGAGGTAAAATCATCATTTGCCATAGAATTACACTTCATCTAACAACCCTGCTTGCGCGTGCGCCCCCCCCCCCATTGGAAGCCTCTGGTGCCCCCTAGGGCTCCCGCCCCGTTAGTTTAAGAATGACAGATCTAAATCGTTCAAAATGGTGAAGCGACAGTTGGCATGTGTCTTTTGGACGATCCTAAAATATGCAGGTTGTATATGCAAACAACTCTGTGCAAAGTGGATGCCATCTTGCAGACTGCTTTGAGTGCCAAGCTCACCTGTCTTCTTTCTTTGAACGTACGGCAGGTTGAAGCCCACGACGTCGATACTGGGGAGGGAGGCCACGTCCGCTACAGATGCGAGACAGGTTGTGACATGTTTGCTGTGGGAGCTCAAGATGGCGTCGTGTCTGTGGCGGGCGTCTTGGACGCTGAAACCCACCCTCAGTATACCATGAGCGTCGTGGCTTTGGACGGAGGCATCCCTCAGCGCTCCTCGACGGCCACTGTCGTCGTGGAAAGTAAGAAATCTCTTATTAGGACTCACACATTCTCGTTTTTTTTTTTTTATAGTAATTTTCAATATTTTCAGTTCATCACAATGGCCATTCAAAGGAATCTTGAATCATCCTCCAAAATGTTCTCATTTAATGAATTTTCCGTAATATGGAAACCTTTTCAATACACAAACAGTTGAGTACATCTAAAATGTAATTTCAACATAACTGACCGTCATGGATCAGAAAACGTCGTTTATATTAAGCTTAAAAGAATTTCACTCATCAGTCGCATAATTTCTAATAAATTTCAGCCTTGGACTTCAACGATAACCCGCCCTCGTGGCGCCAAGACAGTTACTCCTGCAGGGTATCCTCTGAAGCAGCCCCAGGGCATGTGATCTCCTCCTTATCGGCGCACGACCCTGACTCCGGTCAGGAAGTTCCCCTGAGGTACAGCATTCACTCTGGCGACAGGTCTGCCATCTTCAAGATTGACTCGTACACAGGTAAGGGGAGAAACCTCATCGCTTCATGGAAACTCATTTTGCAAGGCCTATTAAGTCTCATTTCCTTCATATTTCTGATACTTCCTCATGATTAAATGACTTATTTCATAAGTATATTTATTAGTATTAGTAATAGTGGCAAATGCACTTCCTGGAAATAATTGCTCTTTCCACTTTATCGAAAGGTTGAACCTCAATGATTTCTATACAATGTTTTCCATTGACAAGGCAATGCTTTACCTGAATTGAGATCAAAGTTGCCAATATTGAAATGAACACTCAAGGAGGGAGATCCCTTGTGGCATTGAAGGAAAGGCGGCCTGGCGGCTGTGTCGATTCTGAGCTCATTCTATTTCTAATACCGAATTTCAATATCAGGTGTATTGACGGTAACGGCTCCCCACAAGCTAGAGAACGTGACTTCCCTGAATCTGAACGTGTCAGTGAGCGACGGCGTTCACATGGTGTTCACAGCCGTTCACATCGAAGTTGTTCCCTCCAATCGTCACACCCCGAGGTAAAGCGAGGCCGAATTAATAGTTTAATAGTTTATTTTTTTATTCTCTTTTTATCTCTTGTGGAATTTGGTTTATCTCAGCGCGTTCGTATGTGGAGTGGATTGGCTTATGGTTGACATTTTTCTAAATTCATACTCATTTACTGCATTCATTTGTATTCCAGTTAAAAGAATCTAATTCTAAAACTTCACTCTGATAGATAAGAAATTTTTTAAATATTGATTAAAAGTTTTGAAGTTGACAGAGACATTTAACGAAAATTGCTACTAAATATTATTATATAGTAATGCTTACTTTTATATTTGTTCGTTGTATCCCTTTGTGATTCAGTTTTTCCCCCTAAGGGTAATCAAGAAGAGACATTCTTAACGCGCTTCATATAAAACGTTTTTCCCTTTCTCAACTCTTCTCAGATTCAGCCGTCCAATGTACGAGGGAAGCATAGAGGAGAATGCTGCGGGCGGGCGTCTCATTCTCACTCTGGAAGCAGAGGATCCGGATTCCAGGGAGTATGGCACTTTACACTACAGCATCTTGGACCAGACCTCCGAAGGAGCTTTCACTATTGATAAAGATGGTGAGGACGATGGGAGGACTTTTTCTCTTCTATTTCTGTCCTTCAGAAGACAAGAAAAAGAAACGATCTCCCTGACCCTGTAAAGTGTTTAACGATTATAAGAAAATTAATGTCCCCCACACTGTCCGCACCTCTCTCTCTCTCTCTCTCTCTCTCTCTCTCTCTCTCTCTCTCTCTCTCTCTCTCTCTCTTCGGCAAACCATTCTTAATTATTTATATATGTATATTATTATATCTAATATATATATAGATATATAGTATATATATAGACGCACGGTACTCCTTTCTTTTTTGCTGTTGCCATAGTTGAATAGATTTTTACACGCAATTGATAACTTATAAGCATACATATACATACATATGTATATAAGCATACATATACATACATATACATATACTATACTTATACATATATGAACAAAATGTGAGAGAGTCTCCTCAGGATGGAAGCATCCTGCTGTAGTGTTTTAAACAATTAATGCAGCCACTCTGTCGCTTGGCTTCCTGGAGTCTGAATACTTCCTCCAACCTCCGAACGTATGTTGTAATAACTTCAAATATAAGCCAAGGTAATTAAATCTACGAAGTTCCTGTTGCTTGAAATTGCTAATAATACCGTTGCGGTTAATTGTTCAAATTGCAACGTTTAAATAACTATTTAACTAGCTTAATCTCCAGTCATGCGGAATGTATATTCATGAGCAATGTGTGACACAGCAATGGGACTCGGGCACTGTTTCATGTGACGTTGTTTTTCTTATTTGGCTTCATGGATCTGTCAGGGTGGTCGTGCTGCTCATGAGTTCTCGGAGGTGTTTTCACCTGTAAAACTTATCGTTGCCCTTTGCTTTTTTTTTCTTTCGTTTTAAATTATTTGTTAGGGTTTATTTCGAGGCTTATTGGAAGTTTTGTTAACTTCCATACTTATAAACACACACACACTTACACACACACAACACACACACACACACACACACACATATATATATATATAATATATATATATATATTCCTACTTATAAACATACTATACACATACACACACACACACCCACACACACACACACTACATATATATATATATATATTATATATATATATATGTGTGTGTGTGTGTGTGTGTGTGTGTTTGTGTGTAGAATATGACAGGTTGGTGTGAGAACTGATGCCATAAGGGAAAATACGGAAATACCGTACATAGATGAGTAAATAATGAAATAAAAATCGTACATGATAAGGTCTACTGAAACTGGACGAGGAGCTGTTTGGGTATTTGTGGAATTGGAAGCATAGGAAAGAGGAGATGCGGAAAATCGCGGATGCCCTTGTTGTTCCATGGCTTGGAGACGGTGGTGATACTGATGATAATATATATAAATGCCACCAATAAACCGTTTTCTTTGCGATTGGGAGGCTTTAGAGGTAAAGATGACTAGTGTGTCACTGCTTCAGCGTCCTTCAACTAGTGAATCAGGGGTTAAGTCTTGCACACTTACTGCATACATAGAAATCTCATCAGCAGCTCCTCGGCCCTCAGAGTGACCTGTTTTGTGAACTTGTATCCAGCAATGACATTTACATCTTGTTAACATTTTTCATACTTCTGTCATTCCGTTTGCCTGTCTTTTTCTAATCCCCCTCTTGTTAGTAGTCTGTAATTCTGAATGATCACAGCTCAGTCACTTCAACCCATTTTAACAAATCGTTCAACTTATGTGAACCATCGTACTGCGCTTTTGCCTCATATCTGTCTGTGTCACCGTTGTATCTCTCATGATTCTCTGTCTCTCAACTTTTGTTTTATTTTACTTCCAGATATAATTAACGATCATAATGACTTTCCTTAAAGAACTCTTCAAAAATACTTTCAGTCTCCTACCATTCAAATGAATTGCTTTCTCTCCATTTATTGTAAATCTACTCTGGTAATATTTACTTCCAACTTTCTCCTTGCACCACAGTCTCAAACTTTCACCATTCTCTGCAGCCTTTCAGGATTGCTGATTAGACAATATAGCGTGTTGTGCAACTCTTCTATGTTAAGAACTTGTGTTTCCATATTATGGTGTTATTTTCATTCCCTATTTGTTCTTTGTGATGAATTTTAAAAAAATGCATTGAAATATTTCATATAATAACCCGTGGCCTCTTGTCAAATCAGTTACTTTCCTTGAACAAGACTCCTCTTCTTTATAGTAGCGTTAGATCAACGAGCAATTCGCGCCATATGTCACTCCTGAATCGCCATCAGCTCTATTATAAACTTACTCCATTCAATCTACGTATATACCTTTGAACTTTCATGAACTGTTTTAAAACGAACACAGAATTAACGCAACCTTATCAGTGATTAAACCTTTACCGATCTTCCCCTGTCAGCCCTGTAATCTGTTACACCTTCGCACTTGAAGGCTCCATAAACATTTTACTTATACTTTGCATTATTTTATCTGTGTAATTGTCAGTTATCTTCAAATTATTATTTAGACATGGTAGGATTTTGATATAAAGCATTCTCTTTTCAGTCTTTCATCTCAGGAGTCTGTGACATCTGTTCATATCACTGAATATACTTGCTAAGTTGTTTATTTCATTTGCGGCGATCTCCTCCGCAGGTAATATTTTCTCAGAAGCACCCCTTGACCGCGAGTCCCTGGGCATGCATACTATCCGTGTGTCCGTCACGGACGAAGGAGGGAAGGCCTCCTTCACGGACGTCCGTGTCTCCGTCCGTGACAAAAACGACAACGATCCAAAATTTACCCTTCCTGCTTACCAAGCCAACATCAATACCGATGTCGTCGTTGGGACCACTATTCTAAAGGTAAGACAATGTTTTTTGTTCGTGAGTAATTTAACACGTCCTCCCGCCCCCCTCTCTCTCTAAATTCTCTTTTGGCTTGGAGGAAGTTGAGTTATCCAGAATTAAGATATGCATTTAGTGACTAAATCGGCGAAACTGCCATCTTTGAGCAGATCACTGCCGATTTGACATCTGTCTACCTGTATAAATGAAGCTGCCCTTGTGGATGCCATTGAGGAGTTATTAGGCTAAAGATACCCGAGCGCAAATAAAGTATCGAACAGATAAACATTTGCTGTAGATCATTAAGGAAGAACAGAATATCGTGTCAGTCCCTTTCAAATCTCTTGTGGCTAAATATTTTCAAGAAATGTGAAGCTTCATAAGAATGAATAATGTCTTGGGGAAATTATTTGTCAGGAAACGTTTCTAGTTGATTGTTTTTACTGACAAATTGCTTTCAATTCCAGGTTGAGGCAGTTGATCCTGACGAAGGCGTTAATAGTGACATACAGTACCAGATGTATGAAGCGAACAGTTCCGAGGCCCTCTCCCTCTTTAAGGTCGACCAAACAACAGGAGAAGTGATCCTGTCCGCCAACGTTCGAGGGAGAGGTGTGTGTGAATATTTTATTGCTCTGTAATGAGTGTTTGGTGGTAGAAAAGTAAGTCTTTGGAAAGCTTTTAGTCGCTGGCTCGAAATCTTGAAATTTTTATTGCAGACTGCGTAAGAGCTTGGCCGTTGACATTTGTTTTAAGAATGAACAGATCTTGCTTGATCTTTTTGATGAATATGTGACCCATTATATTAAAATGATCAGGTCATGATAATAACATAGTTATAGTATATCACCAGTACCCTCGGATGTTATTGAACTTGTGATAAATATCATAACACCAGATAATACCAGTTTTTTTCCTGTTACTAAGCATTTTGATAGCGTAATAGAGGGAAGTTTGCAAAGTTTCGGTTTCTATTGTGTGAATAGCGGGTTGTGTCATTATGTCTGAAAGGGGATATTTGGTTTGGAATAACTTTATATTTTGAGTAAGGGCGTAGTACATTTTTGTGAATTGAATCAGAGATAATACAGCATAAAGAGTCATAACAGAGGATAAAGCATGAAAGAAGCCAAACAGTCTTTTAAGTTGAAACTAAATGCTAGTTTTAAAAGTATACGAAACCGGAAGCTAGAGTAACGAACATTAATATTCCTGCGAGGAGAGTAAATATTGAATGTGAGAAAATGAACGTTAGAAATTAGACTATTTAAGAAAAATATCATATTTTTGTATCTGTTTAGTATACCTGGAATTGAAGGACTGGAAAAATGAAATGTGGAGAAATATGCGGAAGGTCAGACATAAAGTCTGTAGCAGGGGAAAAGATGAACCATGTGGAAGAGGATTTGTAATGAATGAAGAATATGAGAGAATATACTGTAGAGTATTTTAGTTTATCAGTTGCCGAGATAGGATACGCGTTGGGTATGAGTTGTTCATAATGGTTTTAGTAAAATGCTCGTCAACATATGTGTTATTATTATATATGTATTAGCTGTTTTCTGGCCAGCGAGAAAAAAAAGCAAGAAAGTAATAGATTTAAGATGGCAATCGTGAGCGCACATGAAGTGCAAGTGTTCTCTACCTATCTAGAAATAGTATTGTAAGGGAATGGTTCCTCCGAAGGGATATGCGGAGATATGTCAAAGCTGATGAAATATTCGTTTTCTCATTTCCTGGAAACATTACCACTGATAGTAATTGTAATAATGAAAATGATAACAGTAATTCTATTATTGCTATTAATATTAAACGCAAAATTTGTGTATCGCGTATTAACGCTCAAATCCTTGGAAATTACAGGGAATTATTCTAAACGAAAATGCCGGCAGGTTTGTGAGGGGGAATTACGTCCGACTTTAATTTAGGTTTAACATCCTAAAATGTTAAAGGAGAACGTAATACGGTATTATGTATATCGGTTAGGCTTAATGATCTTTTAATTACATTTCTGTTCGGCCTGGGAGGAAAAACGGTTGGCCCCGACTTTATGAAATGGTTTGTATTAATTCAGACGATCTTCGCAATCAAATATTCATGCTTGGCCCGGAAGCCAAATGAACAGAAATGTGAGTTTATGACTTCGACTCTTTATGACTTCATGAGTCGCAGCTTGAATATTGTATAAACCGGGTTTCATTTTAATAAAAGAGACTCGTAAAAAGGGTCTGGCCCACCTGCATATTACAGTACACAGGGCCAGGCATGTTAGTTTAATTTAGGTACACCGCTCCCCAGGAGATGCCTGTCTTTATTTCAACGAAGGGTCGGGGGACGATGCTGTCAGAGTTTTCTGTTTTCAGGTTGAAGTGTAATTTAGCCTTAGTCATCTGACTCGGTGTTCTTGATGCCTCAAGAAGGATGCTGCTTCTTAGTCAATCCTATATTACGAAAATATATCAATGAAGGAAAATGATAAAAAAGAAGACGTTAGCAGTTGCTCTGTCAGTTTCAAGTATAGATGGTCGTAGTGAACTATAAAGGTATTTTTTATTGCAGGAGAAGGATTGTGCTTCTTAGTTCCTCGGAAGTGGAAAAAAAAAGTGAAATAGAAAAAATATGTTAGGAGTTGATCTTTAGCGAATCGTTAAATCTTTTATGACAAAAATTTCCATAAGGGTCTGCATTTTACAGGAATGACAAATTTAGCTTCACCTGGTAAACAGTTTACGATCTTATGGGTCACTTACAAGTTTTTGTTTCTGAATAAAATTTGTCATGCGATATAAGGAAGACTACGGCAATTCCCTTTTTGTCATGAATTTACGTGATTGCCTGAGGTCCAAATTTATTACATTTCCTTTAAAAATGTAGGCAAACATATCCTGCATATGCAATCATTTACCCTGGGCAATGTGTATAGTTTTTTTTATATAGATTTATATCTTGTTTATAACTAGCCATGTAAAGCACCCCCTCCCCCTTCGCCACAACACCTCTCCAGACAATTTCACAGTAGTGCAGTCTTCCTTATCGTCAATATTTAACGCCTTTCAAACTGTACATGCATTCATTTCAGGCTTAAGACTTCCTGAAGGCCCGTTTTGTAGGTTAGCCTTTAGGGAAATCTCTCCTCCCATCATTTGCGATCGAGTGAAGTTCCACATCCATCTCAGATGTGTGTCACTGTGTGAAAGGAGCACACTTAAGTGATATAATCGGAATTAAATGATAAAGAAATTTAATTATGGCCCATGATAATTTTTGCACCTATGTTCACAAGCGATTAAAATCCCGAGGTTGAGGTTAAAACTTCTTGTTTTCTGTCCTTCCGCACAACAGAAAACGAGGTGTATCAGTTTTTCATCCGAGGGGAGGACGGAGGTTCCCCTCGTCACCATACGGACGTTCCTGTGACAATCTTCTTGCTCCCCTCTGACGATCACCCGCCTCAGTGTGCGCGCAAGTACACCCAGTTCTTCGTGCGGGAAGATGCAGCCATAGGTAAGGGTGGTGATCCAATTCACGTCTGCTGAAATGTACATTTTGAGTTTCACTTTTTCAACGAGTAACTCTCCTCCTGTTTTATATGGTACCTTGCATTCTTGATCTTAATTACTTTATTTAATTGTTTTCAATTATTTCTTCATCTTTCAAAAGTGAACATTTGAGGTAACATACAAATACTAATTTATCATTGGAAATTATGTTATTTTCTGTAGCTTCAAGATTGTAAATTTCCAGTGTGAATTGCTGATAAAGGTATAAGGTATTCTTAAAGCAAGAGCGGGTATTTCAGTGAAAACTGTAATTGTTACTTAAGCATTTTAGAATCGTTCTCATAGGTAAGAAAGACATTCATCATGTCTTTGGACCATTTGATTGACATAAGATTATTTACCTGAAAAGTAGACGACGTAGAATGTTTGCAAATGACAGAAGTCGAACAATGGTATTTTGTTCGAGTGAGTCTTTTATTGCATTTATATTTATTTGCTTGTTAAAGTTCTTGAGCTAGGATTTTTTTTTTCACTCGTTAGGCACGGTGATCACGTCTCTGTGGACGGAGGGCCCTCAAGAAGTACAGTATAGCATCTTGGTCAACGAAGAAGGCGCCGGCCCATCTAGCGAAGAAGAGAGCGAGATTTCTGGCAGCCATGATGCCTCCGGCCCCTTTGCCATAACCGCCGGAGGACTCTTGGTTGTGAGGCATCCTCTAGACCACGAAAGGCACCATACTCACAGGATCACAGTTACCAACCACACGTTAACAACTCCTCCGGCTCTGGATTACATGACCATCTCAGTAGTGGTAAGTGAGACAAATGATACCATGTTAGATCAATAAATGGAAAGCCTGGCTTGATCATTGGCTGATATCTTCGAGCACAAGGCTACTTTCGACTTCCAGTTGTCATTGTGGTATTAATATGGTATTGTATCCTTATCACCTTCAGGTAATGGATGTCAACGACTGCGCCCCACGGTTTAGCAGCTCATGGTACGAAGCCATAGTAGCAGAGAATAGCGAAGTAGGCGCAGTTATTACCATCCTTACTGCCACTGATGATGATGATGGAAACAACGGCCAGGTAAATGTCATTTCGAGGTTGACCTTTTTGTTGCTCCATTTCTGGCTGCCTGGGCCAAGTTGAAGCCTTTTCGTTGGCATGCTGTGGAGAAGGAGGGAAAGAATGTAGGCCGCGTGTGCTGTGGTGAATTTTTTGAGCATTATTGGCTGGGGGGATGAGAAGTTCACTTTTGTTTGGCCTCTCTCTCTCTCTCTCTGAGAGAGAGAGAGAGAGAGAGAGAGGAGAGAGAGAGAGAGAGAGAGAGAGAGAGAGAGAGAGAGAGCGCCTTTAAAAACAATCATCGGGACAATATCATTAAGAAACTTCACACATCATGTGTATAACTCATT